>NC_056743.1:1022089627-1022317127 GCF_019279795.1 Protopterus annectens
TAGGGAACTACTAAAGGGGCGGTGAATACCACACAACGTGGCTGGGCTAATACATGCCTTCGGGCAGATAGCCCAGTACCAACCTATAAACCTATACCCTCCCCCACTAAACCATTAGAAACCTCCTAGACAACATACCCTTCCAAACAGGCACTCAGGTTACAGGGCTGAAGTATTTCTCATATTGAAAAGTGTGGTTCTTGCACAAATACTTACATAACATTATTCATGTTTTAGTAAAATAAGGAAGTTATGGTGATTACTGAGTGTAACACAGCACCACTTGTGCCAATTATGATTTACTTGACAAAAAAGAAAACGGTCATAACTGTCACATTAAAAAGTATCTGGTAAAGGAAGGGACACTGACCTCCTTGGCCCCTGTTGGTGAGACTCCATGACAGAGAAGGTGAAGTCTTGATCAAAGCAGAGGTACATCTGTATCTGGTGATGTTAAGTTTGTAAAAGTGCAGTAAAAATATGGTGCATCTGAAATGAAGGCGATACCGGCGATATATACATGAAGTAAATGTTAGGACTGAACCAATACAAGTAGCTTCACTGATATTTTCAAAACTAAGAGAAAATATGAGAGACCTGGGACACCAGATGAAAAGAATCAGAACAGGATGAAAAGTAGAGGGTATACGTTATGCAACAGGGACAGGAACAACTTTGGGGAGATATATTACGTTTAGCCACATACTACTGAAAAGTAAGGCAATGGTCAGTTTTTCCTGTTTACAGACAGAGCACTTGGGAGACAGGCTAGGAAGGACCACACAATGTAAAGGAGTATAAGGCAGAGACAAGAACGTGACAAGACTGTATCAGAGAATTTGATCAGAGGTGTTATGAAAGAACAAGACAAAGGGCATGTTATGAATAACTGTAAAGAGATTAAGAAAGGTGTGGTGATAATTGAGATTAACACACCAGCTTTCCTCTGAAAAAGTATAAAAAAGAAGTTATGTACTTGCCATAACGTTCCATCTGTGTTGTCCATTTTCATTCTTCCTCAGCCTGTGAGTTTCGATCCAACTCAGCCGCTTTACAAGCTTACGCTCGTTCTCTCCTACTCATAACACCTCATTCACCCAAATATTACCTGACTGAGTTTGCTGCAAACATATTACAAATTGTGTAAAGAAAATACAGAAGGTATCACCACAGGAAAAATCGCCTCTTGTTGTAATAATCCACAAACGTCTTTATTAAAAAAGTAAGCGCTTTCACGTAGTAAACACTACGCTTCTTCAGACATAAAACACAATAAATATGACCTAGTTTATATACTAGTTTTGGCGCTCAAAGCCATATCAATCATTCAATTAGATCAAAATCTTTACGATTATTTAAAGAGACCTAGTTCAGTTTAATTAAAATGTATATATAAAAAATCTATATAAAGATGCGTTTATATAATGAAAAATTCATCTTGCAACACGCTGTGGTTTTTATAACATATATAAAATAAAATTAAAATAAAAATAAACTTTTATACAAAAATAAATTGTTAGCTTACATTCACATGAATCTGAATCAGTGCAGCTTTAAATGGCATTAAATAGCTCTAAAAGAAACTACGCATGTCTACTCATATCTCATAAAGCATCTTAGGATACAAATTTCAAGATGATAATGAAATAAAATAAAACAAAACAAAATAAAACCTGTAAATTAATATATATGTACATATCTATATACACATCTGTAAAGTAATATCATGCTTTGTCTTGAATGCTAGAACGCAAATTTATACTTTATTTAAATAAAGATACTCTAGGAACACGCTGAAAACACGCTAAGAACACGCTGAAAAAACGTTGAAAAGAAGCACTGTGCTACAAATCCCTCGGCAAAAGCACTTAGCTAAAACAATCTAGCCATGATTTTTTAAAAAGTGTAATCTCCTCAAGGCTATATGTTTTATATTTTATATATATATATATATATATATATATATATATATATATATATATATATATATATATATATATATATACTGTGTCTGAAATATTATATGGTTCAATATTTATAATTTATTCGTAGTGACACTTTATATATAAAATGTTATCTCACTATATCTCATACATAAAAAACAAATTTATATATTATTTAAATAAAGACATACTAGAACTACGCTGAAAAGAATTGCTTCGTAAAAAGCCACATGGCAAAAGCATACTGGATAAACAGTCTAACCCTGATTTTTTGGTTGTGCTGTCCCCACAAAACTATGTACATATTATATCTGAAATGCTATACAATTTATTTATGAAGGCACCTTAGATGGTCAACAGAAAATATAACTGCCCTCAGTCTGAGAGAGCATAATCAGTAATATTAACAATAACGAAAGTGACTGAATGTTACACAATGAAATTGGTTTAAAAAATATATTAGTTTCTATAATTTTCTATTGTCAAGAACAGGTTTAATAGATACATGTTGATTAAGCCCTGGATTTTCATGTGCTCTCAAGTTCAAAATCCATTTCAACTCCACGTTTGCCAAATGATTCATCCTGCCACCCCGTCTAGGATTGGGGGTGACCATTTGTAGGATCTTGAAACTAAAATTATGACTATTATAGGCTAATATGTGTTTTGCTAAGGCATTCAATTCAATGCCTTTTCTTATATCATATAAGTGATTGTATATCCTGTCTCTTAATCTACGTTTAGTTAAGCCTACATAAAAGACAGGACAGTCATCACAAGTTGCTAAATAAATTAAATTAGTACTATCACAATTAGAATGAAAATTAGGTTTAAAATTGTATAAACCATTAGGATGTATAAAACTCTGTGTGTGAGAAATATATGGACACATATGACAGTGGCCACATGGATAAGTTCCTAACTGAACATCTTCACTATTGTTGGTGTTAGACCTTCTTTCAATGCATAAAATCTGCTTCAAGTTGTCACAGTTCATAAAGGTGAACTTAGGATATTCTCCTACTAACAGACGAGTGTCATTATCCATGGTAAGGACATTCCAATTCTTTTGTACTATCTTTTTCATTATTAGCACATCACTAGTATATTTCAAAGTATAAGTGATCTTATCCCTACGTGATGGTATTTTATGTATACTTGTGGAATCAAACCTATTGACAGGTGTTTGTGATATACTTCTCTCCGATTCTTCATTGCCTATTAATTGTAGTTTAAGTCTATTAACCATATGACTATTGTACCCTCTTTCTACGAATAGGGATACCATATTATTGGCTTCAGTTGACAAAATGTCAAGATCCTTACAAATTTTGGTTAAACGAGTGAATTGACCTCTAACAATCCCTGAAAATGTGCATCTGGGATGCATGCTGTCGAATCTTAATAGTGTATTTTTCCATGTAGGTTTCCTGTAAAGAGAAGGAATAATAATACCTTGTTCTGATAATTTTAGAGTTAAATCCAAGAAATGAATGCTCTCTTGAGACATTTCCATGGTAAACTTTAAAAAAGTAGTGGTGGATTCTAAGTATCCAAGGAATTTATCAAACTCTATCTTAGTGCCTTCCCATATAATAAGAACATCATCCACAAATCTCCTAAATAGTCTTATTTTCTTATATAAGGGATGACTGAATAAAAAACATTTCTCCCAGTAATAGACTACCAGATTGGCGTAAGTATTTGCACAGGGGATGCCCATGGCAACCCCCCATTTTTGCAAATAATAGTTCTCTCTAAATTTAAAGACATTATTATTTAGGACTAAACCTAATAACCGACTCACCAATATTTGCCTGTTATTACTAAAATTAGTGAATTTTACCATAATCTCTCTTATGGCTTGTTGCCCATAGTCATTGGGTATGGATGTAAATAAATTTTTTACATCCATTGTAATCAGTAGGTATTCTGAAACATCTTTATCTAAGTTTAAACTGTCTAGGTGTCCTATAAGTTGATAGGAGTCTTTAAGGATGGTAGGTATGTTATCTACAACTGGTCTAAGTAAATATTCAATAAAGGAAGAAAGGGTGGAGGTGGCCCATCTTTCACATGAGACAATAGGTCTCATTGGTATTGGAATAACGTTTTTATGTATTTTGGGTAGGCCTTTTATTATAGGTACTGTAGGAAATTCAATGAAAAAATAGTCATATATTTCTTTGCTAATTTGGCCACACATTAATAGATCATATAAATCATCATGTATATTTTTAATAATTTTGTCTATTGTATCTAAAGTGATGACTTGATATGTGGTATTATCTGCAAGAAGTGAAAACATATTATCTTCATAATCTATAACATTCATAACAACTACACCCCCTCCTTTATCTGCTGGTTTCACTATGATATCTTTACTGCATTTAAATCTATTAAGTGATTCACGTTCATTCTTAGTTAAATTAAAATATTTTATCCGTTTAGTCTTATTAGAAAAAAGTTCATAAAAATCTTTTTCGCATAGTTTCATAAAGCATTCAACATTAGGTGGAATGGGGGGTGAAAAGTTGCTCTTAATCTTAAAAGGACAAATGTTATTAGTAGCCTGTATTTCATTCTTGTCTTTAAAGAATAGCTTCAATGATACAGTATGACAAAATAACCTTAGATCTATTACAGTGTCGCTCAAAGTACTAGCTTGAGAAGGAATAAAATTCAGGCCTCTGTTTAGCAAAGTGAACTCTGATTCATTAAGGACAATATTGGATATATTATACACCAAGTCATTCAATTTCTTGTCTTTCTCATGTTGCCGTACTTTTCTCCTGATATTTTTCTCTTGTGAGGTCCCCTGCTGTTGGACCGGCCTCTCGACTGAAGTTGATGTTTTACAGGAAAGGGTAAAAAACTTGCATTATCCATGGAAGAATCCTTTGGTCTTGCTCCTAAGGCAGTCTCCGATAAGACTCTTTATCAGCTAGCTGATTCGGAAGAGGAGTGTTATATATATTTTATATATATAAATATATATGTTATAAATATCTATTTATACCACACACACACACACACACACGTGTACAAATGTATATATGCACATATGTATAAATATATACACGCACACATATATATATATATATATATATATATATATGTGTATCACACACACAAACACACACACACATATATATGTTTTATATATATATATTACACACACACACACACACACACACACACACACACGGTTTCACTTCATAATCTCGAAATGCTGAAATACCAAATTTCAGCATTCCGAGACCATAAAGCCGAAAATTTAGAATGTCGAAAGTGCCTAAGAGCGAATCTGAATTTCTCAAATCCACGCATATGCATTTCCGGTACGTTTGCATGTAGTGTTATGATGCCTGAAATTGCAGGTGAGTGTTTGGGTGTGTTTTTGGACGTTGTATGTGTGGGTAAGGGTAGGGAGGTGTAAGCATGAGTGTTGAATTTGTTGGTGTTTGTGTATGTGTGATGTGTATTTGTGTGTGAGTGAGTGGAGAATGCCATGGTGTGAGGTTTTTTTTTTTTAATGTTATGTGTAATCTCGGAGTTGGTATATAGAAGTAGGGGGGTGTGGGCGGTGCAGGGGGGCTTGCCCCCCTGCTTATATGTAGTGTAGGGTCATGTGATTTGTGTGCTGTGGGTGGAATGGTGTGTATGGTATGTATGTTCGTGAGTGTGTGATTCGTGACTGTGGGTTTCGGTATTGTGAAAGGTTCAGCTTCATGGTCTCAGAATGCTGAAATTCGGTATTTCAGCATTTCGAGATTATGACGTGAAACCATATACACACACACACACACACACACACACACACACACACACACACACACACACACACACACACACGTACTTGCTGTAGAGAGAAGGAACAAAATTCAGGAGCTCAAACAGGAACTGTGGTTTCTACGAACATATCCATCTCATCTTTCATAGTCATGGAGAGGGGGAAAGAGGGTGGGGAGGTTGAGGAAGAAATGACAAAGGACAATATAGATGGAACATCATGGTACATGACTTCTTTACCTGATTATGTCATTTTCATTCGTTCCTCAACTGTGGTAGATTCCTCAGCTACAGCAATCTAGGGTGGCCCTCATGGAAGGATATTCCAGAGCATTGCAAAGCCAAAAACAGCCCTATTCCTGGAAATGTCTAGTTTATAGTGCATAATAAAAGTATGAGAACTTGACCAAGAAGTAGCTGCATAAACATCAAGACACTCTTGGCCAAAAGGCTCGAGATGTTGCCATGGATCTCATAGAATGAGCTTTTGAGTTGTCTAGGTAAAGGAATATTTCTCAATGAGTAAACTAAAGAAATACAGTCTCGTAACCATTTAGCCACAGTGCATTTAGCAACTGCTTTCCCCTTCTTTACAACCAAGAAAGATATGAACAGTTGGTCAGGTTTTTAGAAAGATTTAGTCCTGTCCAGGAAAAACGCAACTGTCTGTGAACATCTAGTAGATGTGGAGTGTATTCTTTGTTTTGAAAATTGGGAAAGAAAACAGGTAAATGAATAGAGTGACTGATACGGTTTTGTGCAGAGTTGTTTTTTATTGTTGTTTGTCTTTCGGCTTTTCCTGGTTAGGGGGTCGCCACAGCGGAACTCCGGTCCGCTAATGACTGGCAGGGTTTTTTTTGTTTTTTTTTATGGTGTCGAGTTGCCAGCCCGACGCCCAACCTTCAACGAAGGCACGCCCATTCAACGCATGTCTTTCAAATGCCCACTCGACCGCGGGGAGGGCATGCAGACTCCACACAGAAGGCACTCCCAACCCAAGCAGAGAATCGAACGGGAGAACCTCTTGCTGTATAATGTACTAAATGTATAATATGTCGGTATACAAGTAGGACATTTCAGTGCATTAATGGAATACATTTTCAACCTAATGCTGTTTTCATGTAATACAGAAAGTATTGTGTATGCATTAAGATGTCCATGTGAAATGGTTTATATAGGTGAAAGTGAAAGAGCATTTAAGACAAAGATGCAGGAACATGTCAGAGACATCACAAATGAGAAAACAGAGTCCACTTGCAATGCATTTTAAAAACACATCACAATAGTAACCCACAAGGCTTACTAGGAACAGTTTTGGAACATATTCCTAATACACAGTATAATATTAATGTAAAGAAAAAACTTTTATATAAAGAAACACTTTTTATATTGAAACACAGCACTTTAGCCCCTAGGGGCATCAATACAGAATGCAATTGGAAAGTTTTTATATGAATTTTGTATTTGAAATGTTTTACTTGGTTAATTACTGAATTGTTTGAATGACTGATTTATTAGTTAATTGATTTATATTATTGTATAAATATGTGCTGCATTTTCTTTGCATGTATTCTCATTGGAAGGCTATTGCTGAGGCTCTAGAGGTTGGATTAAATATCTATTGTGGCAGATCCTGGTCTTTGGTCATTTAGATTTTGGATTTTATCTTTTGTTTTTTATTTTACTTGTTGTGACTTTAGGCAAAAAGGATGGAATGGTATGCAGTCACTCTATCGTTATGAAAGATCAAATAAGGAAATTTAGAAGAGATGGCATGTAGTTCAGAGACTCTTTGTGGTGAAGTAATAGCTACCAAAAGAGCTGATTTCCACGACAGAAATTTCAAATCTACTTTGGCTGCAGGTTCAAAGGGGGGAAAAACTACTGCCTATAAAATCGTAGTTGGATTCCAAGGAGGAGCAGGATCTTTGATTAAGGCCTTGCATAGTTTCTATGAAGTTAAAGATGAAGAATATTCTCCAACATGCACATTTGAAATGGCTGCTAGCTGAACTTTTACAGTGGAATAGCTAGCTTCATCTTACAAAACGGAAGCCAGAAAAATCTAACACTGCTGGAGCAGGAGCCGTAAAAGGATCTATTTGCTTCTGTTAAGCCCATACGGAGAATCTTTTCCATTTACTCTTGTAGGTCTTCCTGGTAGATGCTTTGTGGGAGAAAATAAAAATCTTTTGGACTGGGGATGAAAGCTGGAATGTCTAGCCAACATCTGAATTGGAGAAACCATGCAGTCAGTTTGAAGCTTTGAAGATCTAGATGACAGAAGGTCTGGAAGTGGTTCCAGTATCCACAGCAAGCAAATCAGAGACCAAAGGAAGGTGAATCAGACCTGTCAAGGCCATAATGGAGCAATTGAGGATTACGTTGCACTTCAACCTGTACGCCTGCTGAAGAAATCTGGGAATCAGCAAACGAGGAGGAAATGCATAGAGCAGACTGGTGGGCCAAGCATGATCATCTATTGAGGGCGGTCCTTGAGGAGGGATCAAGGCAAAGAAAAGTACAGTTTTGTACCTACCATAAATGTAGATGTCCGATAGGCATGCATCTGCAGTCCTTACAAATGGGTTGTCCTGTCGTCAGGCAGCCCTTCGGTTGGCCAGATTCCAAAGTCTGGGTCTGGCCTCGGCTGGTGTCGCTCTTCACCCGACGTCATAGCTGCAGTTCTTCGGGTATAAAGGCATCAGCCGACGCCATTTTCCTCAGTGTTTCTTGCCCCAGATGCCAGGTGCCCTCTAGGAAGGCTAAATTTGGATAAATGCAAATGGTTCCAAATAGTAGAGAGCAAACAAAAAATAAGCATGTATGTACATATATACAAACAAATACACCATAATATATTCCCCCAGCTAGCTACAAGATGGGCAAATACCCTCCCCCAGCTAGCTACAAGATGGGCAAATACCCTAGGAGTACCACAGAGGGGAAGGAGGGTGGGTAATCCTGACTGCAGATGCATGCCTATCGGACATCTACATTTATGGTAGGTACAAAACTGTACTATGTCCTTCAAGGATGCATCTGCAGTCCTTACAAATGGGTAGAATACCATAGCCAAACTGGGGGAGGAGGAGAAATAAGATTATGGTGTAGTTAAGATCCCTTGCAAAACAGCAGTGGCAAAACCTGCTCGGGATCTGGAGTATAAAGGTAAATTATAATGCTTGGCAAATGTATGCACGGAGCTCCAAGTAGCAGCCTCTAAAATGTCTTTGGTAGCCACTCCTCGTAAAAAAGCTGTGGTAGTGGCTGTAGCCCTTGTAGAATGAGGCCTGATGTTTTCTGGAGTTTTCTTCCCATGGTAGGAGTAACAAAATCTAATGCAATTTCCTATCCACTTAGAGATTGTCTGTTTTGAAATTGCTTTTCCTTCCATTCCTGTTGCATATGCTACCAGTAGCTGGTCAGTTTTTCTATTGCTCTTGGTCCTGTCCAGGTAGTAACGTAATTGTCTATGTACATCCAAGGTGCTTGATTTAAAGATACCCTGGAGACCACCTTTGGCATAAAAGTAGGATTAGTTCTCATGGACACTCTATCTTGATGGAAGATCAGGAAGGGCTGTACTGCCATTAATGCCTGTAGCTCAGATACCTTTCTTGCTGAAGTGATTGCAAGCAGGAAAGCAGTTTTCCATGATAAGTACTGTAATTCTACTGTTGCTGCTGGCTCGAAAGGAGGGAGTGTCAACTTTTCTAGCACAAAGTCCCATGCTGGCAATGGTGGCTTCCTAGGTGGCTTTACATTTTTAATCCCTCTCAGAAACTGCTTGAGCAGAGGATGTGAGAAGACTGGAGGATCCAAGTTGTATTCTGCTGAAATAGCTGATGCATGAATCTTAATGGAAGAATAGGACAGGCCGTTGTGGAAGAGCTCTGCCAAGTATTCCAGGATGTCAGCTATGTTTACCAGTGACACATTCTCTCCTTTTGCAGTACTCCAAATGAGATATCTTTTCCATTTTGCTGAATAATTTTTTCTTGTTGAGGGTCTGCAAGCCTCCAAGATAATGTCTTTAACCCTTTGAGATAAATCTGGGTTATTTGGTCTTATGCAATGTTCCAGGCAGCCAGCTGCAGTGTTTTCAGGTTTGGATGCAGGGTTTTGAAGTTGTTCTGTGTTAACAGCAAGGGAACTAGGGGCAGAGGCCATATTTGTTCCCGAGACATACTCCTCAGTAATGGGTACCAATGTTGCCTTGGCCAGTCTGGAGCTATCAGGATGATCCTTGGACGATCTTCTTTGATCTTCAATAGCACCTTGTGCATCAAGGGAAGAGGTGGGAATGCATATGCTGTCAGGTTTTTCCAACTGAAAGATAGGGAGTCCACTTTCCAAGCAAGCGGGTGGTACGTCCTTGTGCGGACTTTTTTCAGTTGGTGATTGTGTGGGGATGCAAATAAGTCTATTTCTGGTAGTCCCCATTTCCCTGTAATGGTTTTGAAGATGTCCGGATGCAGCATCCATTCGTGGGCATCCGTGGTAGATCTGCTTAGGATGTCTGCTAGTATATTTTCTTTTCCTGGCACAAAAATTGCTTGTAGCTGAATGTTGAAGCTCAGTGCCACATTCCAGAGGTCCATTGCCATCCGGCATAGAGGGTATGAATGTGTGCCTCCCTGTTTGTTGATGTACCACATAACTGTGGTGTTGTCCGTCCTTATCAGCAGTTGACCCTGTCGAAGAAATGGTCTGAATGCCTGAATTGCCAGTTTTACTGCCAGCATTTCCTTTTGATTTATGTGTAGGTGCAGCTGGTCTTGAGTCCATAAGCCTTGTATGCACTTGTCCAGCATGTGTGCCCCCCAACCGAGGTCTGAGGCGTCTGTTGTGATGGTCGGGCTTGGTTGAGTGCTGTGGAAGGGCAGTCCCTTGTTTGATTGACAGGCCTGAGCCCACCATTGGAATTCTTGTTTCAGGCATGGAATTATTGGAATTTGGGTTTCTAGGCTGTGCTTGTGCTGAGACCATAAATTCCTTAGATACCACTGTAACTTTCTCATATGTAGTCTGGCATGCGGAATCAATATTATGCAGGATGCCATGTAACCGAGAGCTTGCAGGACTTTTCTTGCTGTTAGCTGGTTCTGCTTTGTTAATGCCATGAAGTAGAAAGGGAGTTGCTCCTGTTTTTCTACTGTCAGGAATGCCATTTGTTTTGATGTGTCCAGATCTGCACCCAAGAAGGTTATCCTTTGGGATGGTATCAGCCTTGACTTTTTATATTGACTGTGTATCCCAGGGCTTGTAGTAGATGAATGACCCTTTCCAAATCTTTTGTTAATTTGTTTTTGTTGTCCGCTTGTAACAGGCAGTCGTCCAGGTAAGGGTAAATTTGAATTCCCTAAAGCCTGCAATGAGCAATTACTGATGCCAGGCATTTCGTGAATACTCTGGGCGCAGTAGATAAGCCAAAGGGCAATGCTGAGAATTGATAATGCTCTGATCCTGCAAGAAATCTGAGGTATCTTCTGCAATTTGGTCGTATGGGGACGTGCAGGTATGCCTCCTTGAGATCTAGAGTTACCAGCCAAGACTCCTTGCCCAGCATGGGAAGAAGCTGCTGTAGGGTCAGCATTTTGAATTTTGGAACAATGAGGTATGTGTTTAAAGCGGACAGGTCGAGAATAGGTCTTGATTGGTTTTCTTTTCTTGGTACCAGGAAGAGTCTGGAGTAAAATCCTTGCCCTTGTTCCATAGATGGTACCCTTTCTACAGCTCTCATCCTTAGTAAGCGAGTTATTTGTTCTAGAGCTTCTGTCTTCTGATTTGGAGGTAGGTTTGGTATTCCTCTCTTCCTTGGTAGAGTATGGAAGTGAAACCTGTAACCTTGGTCTATTGTCTGTAAAATCCATTTGTCTCTTGTGATGTAATGCCAGTTTACTGAAAATAAGGCTAGCTTCCCGCCAAAGGGTGCCTCTAGTTGTTCCCTGGTAGGCGGTGCCAGAGCCAAGTCACTGCGATTGTCCTGTGGAAGTGGTGGTGGCTGGATCTGTGGCTGTACCTTGCTGGTTGTTAGCCTGCCACCGACGTCCCCTGTAGGCACCTCTGGATTGACCCCTGCCTCGAGCGCCTATTCCTGCCTCTCGGAGCTCTGGAGGTGTCTGGAAAGGACCAATTCTTGGAAGGCCAGTTCCTGCTAAACCTTGGAGGCAGGACCTGCAAGAAATCCTTGACTGTCTGGACAGATTTTGCTTTCTCTTCCACCTTCTTCAGCACCTGCTGCGCAGGGGAGCCAAACAAATTGAGCTTATCCATGGGAGCATCTAGGAGCTTTGATTTAACATGGTCTGGTAAGGACTGCTCTTTTAACCATGCATGTCTTCTGATCACTGTGCCAGTCATGGCTGATCTAAAGGAAGCCTCCAGTGCATCATAGCCGCATTTTAAGGAATGATTACTGACCTGCTGAATGTTATGTACCATTTCCTGTACAGATTTTTTGTCTAATGGTTCATCCGAGGACAGTTTTTTAGTTAATTGGTCTAACATAAATTCCTGATACTGAATCATGTGGAATTGACAGTTCAAGGCCCTAGCTGAAAGAGTAGAAGTGTAATCTCTGGTTCTGACTGACCGGCACTTGCGAACAGCTTCTGCTTCGGGCGCCACGCGGCAAGAAAGACTGAGGAAAATGGCGTCGGCTGATGCCTTTATACCCGAACAACTGCAGCTATGACGTCGGGTGAAGAGCGACACCAGCCGAGGCCAGACCCAGACTTTGGAATCTGGCCGACCGAAGGGCTGCCTGACGACAGGACAACCCATTTGTAAGGACTGCAGATGCATCCTTGAAGGACATCTGCTGCATTTGTTGTTGAGAGGGGATGTAGAGAGATCACAGCAAGGTTGATCCCATTTGGGGAAGATAGTGTTTGCCATTGACGGATTCAGAGACCACTTGTGAGGCGTCAGGAAAACTCTGTTGAGCCTGTCTGCTAGGACGTTGTACTCCCTCAGAATGTGCAGTGCAGTTAGGCAGCGGTTGTAGAGATCACCCACTGCCACACTTTCACTGCTTCTTGACAGAGGGTAACATCTAGTTCCTCCTTGTTTGTTGATGTACCAGTACTGACATATTATCAGTTTATATTGCAATTGTCTCTAGAGGGAAAAAGCTGTCTAGTGCTTGCAACGCTAGAAGGACCACTCTCATCTCTAGGACAGTGATATGCAATTTGGTCTCCTGTGACGTCCATGTGCCTTGGCCCGTCTGACCCAGAAAATGCCCCCCCCCACCTCAGTAGGGAGGCATCCGTGGTCAACGTGGCATTTAGTGGGGGAAGAACGAAGTGGTATCTTTGGCTGACCTCTGGGGAATGATACCACCAGAGGAGAGTCTCTTTGCACACCCATGAAAGCTTAATCAGATGACTTAATGGGTGTTGATGTAGTGACCACTGGATTGATAATGTCTACCTCAGAATTCTCATTTGCAACCGTGCTGTAGGTAACGGGGTTATCGTGGCAGCCATGGAACCCAGAGCCCCGAGTACTAAGCTTGCAACTACTACCATGCATTTGGTGAACACCCTAGGGACTGTGGTGAGTCCAAAAGGAAACACTCTGAATTGATAACGGCTGGCCCTCAGTCTGAAGTGAAGATAACTTCTGGAGTGTCTGCCCATTTTGATATGGTAGTATGCATCCTTCAGGTCTATAGAGCACATCCAGTCATTCAATTTAAGAAGAGGTGGAATGGACTGGACCATGACCATCCTGAACTTTGAGTTCTTTACTGATTTGTTCAGATATGTCAGATGCAAAAAGTACAGTTTTGTACCTACCATAAATGTAGATGTTCGAAGATCCACATTGCTGCAGTCCTAACACTTGGGTAGTCCGCTGTCCCTCGGTCGGCCCGAATATCAGAGTATAAGGCTGACGTCGGTCAAGGCGCATTTGACTGACATCAGAACGTCAGGGTACAAATGCGCATGACCGACGCCATATCCTCAGTCTTTTCTTGCCCCAGATGTCAGAAGACCCTAAAAAGAAAGGTCAAAACCCATAGACAACAACTAAACAACCAACCAGCTTAACACCAAAAATATGTACAATATATACAATATATACAATATACCTCAGATGGATAACCCAACCCACACAACCACCTCAAACTACAGAGGGGAAGGAGGGAGGGTAAATTGGACTGCAGCAATGTGGATCTTCGAACATCTACATTTATGGTAGGTACAAAACTGTACTATGTTCTTCATCTCACATTGCTGCAGTCCTAACACTTGGGTAGAATCCCAAAGCAGAGGTAAGGGAGGATGGCTAAACTACAATGAAGCAGGAGCTGCCAAAATGCCCTGCAACACAGCAGTGGCAAAACCAGCCCTGGATTTAGAGTATAGTGGAAGGTGGTAATGCCTAGAGAAGGTATGCACTGAACTCCAAGTGGCTGCCTCCAGAATATCCTTAGTTGCCACCCCCCTCAAAAAAGCTGTTGAAGTGGCAGTAGCCCTAGTGGAATGAGGCCTAATCCCAGCTGGAATCTCCTTGCCATGATGGGAATAACAGAAAGCAATGCAAAATCCAATCCACTTAGAAATAGTTTGTTTTGACACGGGCTTGCCCTGAGAGCACAAAGCAAAAGAAACTAATAACTGCTGAGATTGTCTGAACCCTTTAGTTCTGTCCAAGTAATATCGCAACTGCCTGTGTACATCTAAAGTGTGTAAAATCTTTTCCCCTTTATTTTGGGGATTTGCATAGAAAGTAGGCAAATGAATAGTTTGGTTTAAAGCCACACTAGAAACCACTTTAGGCATAAAGGAAGGATTAGTACGTAAAGATACCCTATCCTTATGGAAAATTAAGAAAGGCTCAACTGCCATAAGGGCCTGCAATTCAGAAACCCTTCTTGCAGAGGTAATGGCCAACAAAAAAGCAGTCTTTCATGACAAATATTTCAACTCAGCAGTAGCTGCAGGCTCAAAAGGTTGTAGAGTGAGTTTCTCCAACACAAAATTGAGATCCCAAGCAGGAGTAGGAGCCCTTCGTGGGGGTCTTATATTCTTTGCCCCTCTAAGAAATTGCTTGAACAAAGGATGAGAAAACAATGGCGGTTCACAATCGTAGTGAGCTGAAATTGCTGCAGCATGAATCTTAATAGAAGAGAAGGACAAACCTTTGTCTAACAACTCAGTAAGATATTGAAGAGCCACACTTAAATTAGGCTCAGAAACACCCAAATCCTTAGCTGCACTCCAAAACAAAAATCTCTTCCATTTATCTGCGTACACTTTCCTTGTACTAGGCCTTCTAGCTTCCAAAATCACATTCAAAACTTGTTGTGGAAGTTGAGACCCTCTAAGGTTTAAAACAGAATATGCCAGGCTGTTAGGTGAAGAGAGTGAAGTTTGACATTGAGCAAATGACTGTCCTCCTGGGACAACAGATGTGGAATCAAAGGCAAAGTCCATGGAGGCTTCCGTACTAGACTTCTCAGTAATGGGTACCAGTGCTGTCGAGGCCAATCTGGAGCTATCAAAATCATCCTTGGCATGTCCTGTCTGACCTTCAGAAGTACCTTTGGGAGGAGAGGCAGAGGTGGAAAGGCATACACATGAAGATTTTTCCAACTGAAAGAAAGAGCATCCACTTTCCAAGCTGTGGGATGAAACCTCTTTGTGCAAAACTTTGGCAGCTGGTGGTTTAGTGGAGAAGCGAACAGATCTATGTCTGGAGTTCCCCAGGACACTGTCAATTTCTGAAATACATGAAGATCCAGTTTCCACTCGTGGGGATCCATGATTTGTCTGCTTAACACATCTGCTAAGGAGTTCTGTGCTCGGCAGAAACCTTGCCTGAAGACTTAGTTGTAAACTGAGAGCAGTCTCCCACAAAATCATTGCTTGCCTGCATAGAGGATAAGAATGTGTTCCCCTTGCTTGTTGATGTACCACATGACAGTTGTGTTGTCTGTTAGAATCAACACCTGCCCTGGAAGAAGTAAATCCTTGAAAGCTATTAATGCAAACTGGACTGCTAACATCTCCTTCAAGTTGATATGTAGATGCTGTAGTCTGACAGGCCACTTGTCTTGTATCCACTTTCCGTTTAGATGAGCTCCCCAAGCTTTGTCCGAGGCATCTGTCGTTAAAATTTGACTCGCCTCTGGCCGGGTCACAGAGAGTCCCTTGTTTAGGTGACATTCCTGAGCCCACCACAAAAATTCCTTTTGAATGCAAGGTATTATTTGAATGACAGTGTCCAGATCCTGGCAGTGCTGTGTCCATACATTTTGAGATACCATTGCAACTTCCTCATATGCAGTTTGGCATTGGGAAGCACCAGAATACAAGATGCCATGAACCCTAAGGCTTGAAGGACTGTCCTTGCAGTCAGCCCGGACTGAAGAGATAGATGATGGAAGTAAAGAGAAAGATTCTTTTGTTTGTCCGGGGTTAGAAAGGCCATCTGGGATGCTGTATTCAGTCTTACACCCAGAAAGCACATGTCTTGAGAGGGTACTAGACTGGACTTTATTTCGCTCACAGAATACCCCAGGCATCTTAGCACTGCTATCACATATTCCAAATGACGAAGAAGCTCTTCCTTCCTTGAGCCAGAATCAGGCAATCGTCCAAATAAGGATAGATTTGTATTCCTTTCAGCCTGAAGAAAGCTATCACTGGAGCCAGAACTTTCGCAAATACTCTGGGCGCAGTAGATAAGCCAAAGGGCAATGCAGAGAACTGATAGTGAGAAGTCCCAGTCCAAACGCAGATACTTCCTGCAACTTAGCCTGATAGGAACATGAAGGTAAGCCTCCTTGAGATCCAATGTTACCATCCAGTGATCCTTGCCCAGCAGAGGTAAAAGCTGTTGCAACGTCAACATTTTGAACTTGGGAATGTCCAGATAAGTGTTGAGGATAGATAAATCCAAAATTGGTCTCCACGTGTTCCCCTTTTTTGGTACAAGGAACAGGCGAGAATAAAATCCTAGGCCCCTTTCTGGTATAGGAACCGGCTGTATGGCCCCTATTTGGAGTAACAGAGAAATTTGCTTGTGAGCCTCTATTCTTTGTTGAGGAGGAATGTCTGGCATGCCTTTGAAAGGAGGCAAGGTATGGAAATAAAACCTGTAACCGTGATGTATGATATCCAATACCCATCTGTCTTGGGTAATCAAACTCCAATTTTCTATGAAAAGTGCCAACCTTTCTCCCAAAGGTGCTGCCAGCCGAGAAGGTTCTGGCAGCGGAAAAGGTAGGTCATTGGGTCTGTTTACGAAAGGACTGACCCCTGCCCTCACCCGAAGACTGTGCAGGAGAACTCCCTGTTCTAGGCCTGAAAGAGCCCTGACCTCTGCCCCTGCCACGTCTAGATCTACCCCTAGACTGGGAATCATAAGAAGGATACGTCCACCCCTTAGTAGGCCAATTTCTACTAAACTTTGGAGGCTGAACCTGCAAAAAATCTTTAACAGTCTGCATAGACTTAGCCTTGTCTTCCATTTTCTTTAAAACTGCCTCAACAGGAGAACCAAACAAGACATCAGATTGCAAAGGGCATCCAAAATCCTAGTTTTAACATGGTCAGATAAATTTTGATCCCTCAGCCAGGCATGCCTGCGAAGAACTGACCCAGTGGCAGCCACCCTAGACGAGGCCTGTACAGCATCAAAACCACATTGCAAAGAATGCTTACCCACCTGTTCAGAAACATGCACTAAATCTTGTAACTCTTTACAATCAATACCTTCCGCCAGAGCATCAACCTTAGATTTCAACTGTGAAAGGAGATAATTTTGATATTTCAACATGTGAAACTGGCAATTCAAAGCTCTCATGGCTAGAGTGGAAGAAGTATAAACTTTCTTTCCCCATCTATCCAAGGCCCTGGCCTCTTTATCTGCAGGAACCGGATTCTTGACAACAGAAGCCTTAACACCCTTAGGCCCCTGGCTAACAGTTTCTGGGTCTGCCCTAGGACTCTCAAAAAGATACTTATGAGCTTCAGGCACCCGGTAATACCTATCAGGTTTAACAGGAGCAGGAGGCAAAGAATCTGGATTAAGAGAAGCCTCTGCAAACACATCTTCCACCACATTCAGAACAGGAGGTATAGCCAAAGGCCTATGCTGGGGTAAAAACAAAAATTCCCTAAGCCTTTTCCTGGAATCAGAGAAGTCCTGACCTTCCCATTTAAAATGCTCTCTCATGGAGTGAAGGGTCTCTGAAAAAGAAAAATCCTCAGGAGGAGAAGCAGAAGGAGTAGAATCATCCACATCAGAATCAGAATAATGAGAATACTCCTGCAAGTCTTCAGCCAAGACTCAGACACATCCGAAACCTGCTCATAATCCCCCAACACTGGTTCCATCCTAGGCCTCTTATCAGGAGGGGGCATAGAGCCTCTAATTAAAGTAATTAAATCTTCAGCCATTTTAAGCATGTGCTTCTTGGGCACAGAACCTGAAGAACTAGGAGTGACACCCACAGAAGCTAAACTAGACCTGCCTCTAGGAGAAGCCTTGGAAGCAGAAAGAGAGGGCCTAGACACCTTAGGAAGGGAGGGGAGTACAGATATCTGAGAGGCCCCTACAGCCTGACCTGCCTCCTGGGAGGCCACATCCTGTAAAATCAAAGTTTCTCCCTGAGACTCCAGAGAGGCCTCCGTCGGAACCACCGGTCCCACTGACGCCTCTAAAGAACCGGCGTCCGGTTCGGATGACTCCTCTAACCTAGGTTTAACTGCCTTGTCCTTGCGCTTCTTTGAGGAAGCCGGCGGAGCATCCGACGGCATATTGTAATTGCACCGTTTCCCAAAGACCAACCTGGCACAATCCAATCTACGCTTTATAGTGCGTTTATTAAACCTAGCACAAAAGCGACACCCAACAACGTCGTGCTCAGGTCCCAAACAAGGTATACACAAATTATGGTAATCCCTATGCGGTATCTGTTTCCCACAAGAAATACAGTTATTCACTTTTTCTGACATCCGGTAAACCACTGAGGCAAGAAAAAAACAAAATATTCCCCAACGGGGTACTTAACCAGCTCTGACTTCGGTCTGAAACTCCGAATTCGAAAAATTTCAGAACGCCGAACGGCACTTGCAACACTGCTTCTGCATCGGACCATGCGGCAAAAAAGACTGAGGATATGACGTCGGTCATGCGCATTTGTACCCTGACGTTCTGATGTCAGTCAAATGTGCCTTGACCGACGTCAGCCTTATACTCTGATATTCGGGCCGACCGAGGGACAGCGGACTACCCAAGTGTTAGGACTGCAGCAATGTGAGATGAAGAACATTTGGCCTTATGTCCCTTGTCTTTTTTGGCACGAAAAAGAATCTTAGTAGATGTCCAACCTAATTTAGTCAGGAGGGACATCCTGCATGACTTTTTTTGAAGCAGCTTTGAAACTTCTAAAGCTGCTGCCTCCCTCTGATTGGGTGGAACATCTGGGAGAAAAGCTCTTGGTATGGGAAAATTTGAAAAGGGAATGGAGTAACCTCTGGATACAATCCTTTGCACCCACCAGTCATTTGTAATCTGAGGGCTCCAAAACCAGGGGTCAAATCAGAGAAGGAGATATAAATTATCAGTATAGAGAAGGGAAGGCTCACGGGTCCGATAGAAGATGAAGCCGTGATCACCTCCATCAGGATTTGAGCTCTAAGGAACTTCCTCATCATCCTATCCACTTCTGCCTCAGACAAACTCCTGGAGGAAGTAAGGGAAGAGCTGGCTGATGGTGGCCTGGAATGCCTACTATGTGTCTCCTGAAGAAAATAAGAGTGGAGCTCAGGAGAGATCGGTTCTGGCGAAAACCTCAGCAAACAGATATGAGGAAACTCAAAAACAACACCACGCACAAATATCAAAATTTCACTTTCAAGAGATAACTTTTCACATAACCAGCATACATATGTACGTATTAATATATTTAAACAGGACATGGTACATGTCTATGTATTTAGTATATTTACATACATATGCATGTATTAGTGTATTTAAACAAGACAAGGAATTTTTATGTGGTATTTGAGGGGTACGTGTACTTAAGGAGCGCTGGTTATGTGAAAAGTTATCCCTTGAAGGCGAAAGGCCGAGGTACCAGGAGAATAAAAGTGGTGCATTGGCTTCTTGTGTTGTTTGTTATTTAGATCGGAGGACACCTCAATGTAGTCAAGTCCAAAGGTGCTAGATCCGATTTTTTGGAAATATTAGCCGGTAGCTCACAGGACAGTGCCAATGTAGTAGAGTAGTTCACAGATTTTTTCTTAGCGTCTTTATCCTTGGGGGTAGAATCAGTCTTACCCTTTTAAGACTTCTTGGAGAGGATTTGAGCCTCAGTCCCCAAAGAGGAAGAGAAAGATAAAAGAAGACATTTAAAGACCAGCTTATTCTTCCTGTCACTAACGGCACTGGAGAAAAAGCCAGCACAAATAGAGCAGTCAGTGTCTAAATGGGTCGCACCTAGACATTTCATGTGGGCATAGGCAACTGGGATCTTGCACCCACAGGAGATGCATTTTTTAAAACCAGTAGGTTTATCAGCCATTATAAGGAAGTAGTAAAAAATAAATAGCAATAACGGGTTTTTTTTTTTTTTTTTTTTTTGAGAAAATCACTTGGGAGAGAAAAATACCAACAACAATCACTATAAATACCCACTCAAGGGTAAAAAGAAAAAAAAAAAAAAAAAAAAGAGTCAAGAGAGATGAAAGCTAAAGTGCCAGTGACGGTACCAGACATAGACAATAGAAATGGGTAGTAAAAAAAAAAGAAGTATATCCTGATGGGCAGAATTTGAAAAAAACTTACAGGAACAAGGGAGGAGAATGAAAGGGTATATAGGAATATAAATAGTAGTATAAGTAGAAACACTTGCAACTGCAGAATATTGAGAAAAACTCACTCCAAGGATAGAGAGAAGGAGATTCATGTCTGAGCGATATGGCAGCAAACAAGATCTGGGGTACATTAGCTTTATGGGTAAGGGAGGAGCTCTAGAATTTAATCCGTGAATCTAGTGAAGTGGCCAAAACAGATCAGAGACCCATCAATTGAGGAAGAATGGAAACGACAACATCAGATCTAAATAAAATGAGGTTCAACTTCTGGAGTCACAGTCCAAATAATGAATGTTAAAACTGGTAAATGCTAATCATTGCACAAATGTCTCTAATGAAGGCATTTCTGAAGTAATGGAAGCAGATATGCATTTACTGGAGTTGCCTTAGACAGCTGAACCCAGGAGAAGCCAAGGTTGGCTCCTCACCCTGCTACAAAGCTGATTAGCATCCAGATCCATAATGGTTTTGGCTGCAGGAAGAAACAACCCACAGAGAGACCAATGAAGAAACAGCAACCACGTCAAGCCTTGACATCAACGGTCTGACAAGACAGCAGCTGTGAAAAGGTGGTGAGTCTACAGCCGCTGACATCACACAGTACACATCCTGAAGGGTGATAAGGTCACCATGAAAATCATGGCTGCTATCAAACTCATAAAACACAGAAGGGATGGGCTATTCACTGTATCCTCATCCAGGATGACAGAAGCGACATCAAGTCATTTCTTTGAACAGGAATGACTGAAACTGGAACTGCCCGGCTCTGCACAGACAAAGTCAACCTTCTTTAAAACAGTTAGAAGGTGCCCTTCCTAACTTATAAAGATGGCACCCCCACAAAAGCTAAGCTACAAACCATGGAAGCATACAAGCCTGGAATACTTTCAGAGGGAGCATCTCAATGTGGCCGTCAGAAGAACAGCTGTCTAGGTATGGGACAATATGAGGTTCCTTCAGCTGGAATAGTGGCTAGCATCATAGTAGCATACACTGCAGCAAAACAGAAGTGTACTTTAAATGGTGCCTGCCAGTTCTCTGGGCATAGTGGGTTAAAACCCTTAGTCTTAAGCAGATTTTCTGAATTGAAATAACAGCTTGGTTGCCTGCTGGAACTGGTGGGGGGCACAAAAGGTAATGATGAAGCTCTGCCTGCTCAACTTTCTCTGGACGTGGGGGGTGGGGGGGTGTCAACTTTTTCCAAAGCTCTGGTGGAGATCAGGGCTTGAAAAGACTGTCAGGCTGGTGAAAGTGGATAGGTCTAGGATGCATCACCTTATGGCTTGAGGTAGAGACACTCCCAAGGCCATGTCTCACAGCTCGACTAGCCTACTTAAATGAAATTTAGCACATACAAGAGGACAGGACCATAACCATTGCAAGTTAGTCTCCTCTAGCAGAAGGGATGGATTTCCAGGCTCGTTCACCTCCTGTGGGGAATCAGTCATTACCAGAGTAGGACCCAGGAACCCCAGCTTGGAAGATTAAAGCTGCAACAATGCCCACTTATTGGGAACAGTAGAGTTCAGGGGGAACCATGTTGCAGGACTGCACCCTGCAAGCACAAGAAGCACAGCAAAACCCATAGGGGGCTTTTAAGTGGGGCGTCCTCTGTGTACCACAGACAATGATGTCACCCATCTTGTCCAGGCAACACCATCAATTTATCCTGTGGCACCCCAGCCATAACAGTCTAGACAATCATAATCCTGAAACGTACGTATCAGTTATGATCACTGAGATCATTCAGGTTTAGGCTTGGATGTTGTCTCATCACTTTTGGAAATAGGAGGCAGTGGAACTCTTGCTCTTCTTCTAAAAGCAGCAGCATCTCTGCAGTCTTTTGAGCAGTAACATCTAGGTTTGTCCCAAAATGAAACACAGTCTGGTCATTAATTGGCTCTCCTTCTACAGAAGGCCCCAACAACTATAACTTGCATCCACTTGTGAAAGAGTCTCTGGCATCAACTGGTTCTTAGTCAGTCTACAAAGTTTCCCTACCCATAAAAGACAGTTCCAGACTGAAGTCAGAACAGCAGATATTGAACCAGCACAGTTACCCTCCTGGAAGACCTGGACAACACCAACCAGCATGCACTTCATGTGGTGTGATGCCATGGCGTGCATTGGCAGAGGGTAGGCACAATGCAGTGCAGGTCAGTGTAACACAAAAATACTCAAATTACAGACTGCAGAGAAAGACCTCCAAAATGAAGAATTACCCAGTAGGATTCCCCAATACCAGTTCTTATGCACTGGGACAGGGCAACAAACTTTCACAAAAGAGGTCTAGTGGATGGGAGTCAGCTCTATGGTATAGATGAGTCAAGTCCTAACTACCACCTAGACGATCAGAGTTTTACAAGTGGCTTGGCTGCTGCTAAAACTGGGCAGGGAAGGACAGGAGTAGACAGTGCCCAGCAACAGACAGTGGTGGCTCCAGCCAGCCAATCAACATCACGCAAGCAGAGACTTGCACACTAACAAAATGGTCAGGAACAGAAACGTGGACCTGGCAATTCCAAGCCGATGACAGAAGAGCTTGTAGCTTGTGGGTGGAAGCATATAAAATGTGCAGGATGTCTCATGACAAAGCTGGTGCTTACATTAGTCACCAGAGGGAGGGTTCGGCAGCTAAAAACTGCAGTCATTGCTGGGATTACAGCAATGCACAGACAACATTCACAGCTGCCTGGATGATGGTCCTTCCTATCAGCTCTCACTGCTGTAATGGGGATATACAATACAGGGGAACAAATGGCTCAAGACACAAAGTGAGGATTGCTGGTTGGAAGGCACAGAGGTAAAAAGGTTATAGGAAAAACAAAGGAAATAAAGGACCCCTAGTGGTTGGGAACAAAAAGACATGCCATGTTCTGTACTGGCTAATAACATGAGGCAATATACATTACAGATCGCAAGCAGTATTACAGATACCATGAACTCATTTTATGCTGAACACATGAAATATACTTTTGCGGCATTCCTATTCTTCCACGGCCCTATATTTGTAAGTTAGTGAAAAGATATGAATTTTCTGTCACGATTCAGAATCGGACTTTGGTAGACACAATGATGTGATGATGCAATGCATCCTTTTACTGTGTGACAATCCTAGTTTCTATAAAATTATACAATTTATATTCTTCAGATCAATCTGACTAACAGCTAAACAGAAGAATAAAAAAATGCAATCAACAAAGCTGCCCAGACCTAGCAGTACAGACTGTAAGAACTACACCAGTGGGAACAAAAGAAACAGAAGATTGGTTTGAGGAACCTGTTTTGGCCACAGCAGAGTCCGCCATCTGTGGCTGAGGCACTTTAGCAGCCTGCTGTGTTGGTAACTTCCTTAGTTTTATGGCTCAAAGAAGGAAGAACCAAGGAGATGGTAGGCTGTTCCACGGTTAAGCTGAAAAAAGATGCCCAGTTCCTGAGGAAGCCTGACCGCAGCAGTCAGTAAACAGATAATTGGCAAAAATAAACTTTTCCCCATTAAAGCACAGTAAGAAACATTCACCCTAACTCCTAAAAAGTAAAATAACAAAAAAAATATTATGACAAAAGCGCAGTTTTAATTAGTTTTAAACACTTTTTAACAGAAGTAAAAAAAGTGATGCTCCAGTTTAAAAGTAATTAAGTCACATGACAGTCATTCAAAGCACCTTTTCCTAGCTTTCAAAATAATGTTTCACAGAAAAAGTACAATTTCTGATACAAAAAGTGTGGAAGGCTTCCATTCCCCGAGGGGCTTATCTGCCCAGCAGTGAAACAGTGTTCGCGGACAGTCAATCCTCGGAAGCTTGTAAAAAGAGCACTCTTTGGTGGCATGTCAGCTCTGAAGAGCTTTGTGTCCAAACTTGACTTTTTAATCAGCTTACCCCAAGCTGACTAATCATTTTGGCACATGGAAGGTGACCTGCAGCTTTGGAAGCTGGCTGGCTGTTATACCCTTGGCAAGATATAACTCATATAGCTAAGGTTAAAGTGTTGAACATCAGTTGAGATGAAGGCAATTCAAATCCTTTGTGAGACTAATACTTTCTAAGACAAACTGGACAATTCATACAAGTGATCTGACAATTGTAATTATCCATTTGATGTCCACAGAGACCTGGACAGTCCAGATATAAATGCTTTTGTAAACAATCTTCCATCAAAAATAGCAATGTTAACAAAACAAACATTCAAAATACATGTTACTTAACTTTCATAAGTCAGGAATCATAACAAAAGTTTCTTGGATTACCAATCAATCAATAAATACACTGTGAGCCAAACTAAGAGGATCTATTTGATCAGAATTTATTCTGCAAATGACTTTCAGTCAATGTTGTTAGCTGAATTAGTGAAATAACACATGGTGAGGTTTCCTTAAAAGTAGCTATCCTATCTATCTATCTATCTATCTATCTATCTATCTATCTATCTATCTAACATTTGTTGACTGGGAAAGCCCGACTAGGACAGAGCCTATTTTCAGCACAGGTGCAGAGAGAAACGCTCCAGATGCATGTCTTTGGAATGTGGGAGGAAACCTGAGTACCCAGAGGAAACCCACGCAAATGCAGGGGCGGACATGCAGACTCCAAGCAGAAGACACCCAAACCAAGAATCAAACCAGGGAACATCTTGTTCTGAGGCGACAACATTAACTGCTGCACCAATGTGCCACCCTAGTTAACACAGAAGGGAATTAAAAGTACAGTTGCGGAAGTCCCACTTACCTGTAACAGTAAAGGTCAATAGAACACATTGCCTTACTGGCATAGAGATAGTAGTGCTCTGCTACCCTATCACCTGGCAGGGTACTAAAGCTCAGGAGTCCCTCCCACTGCTTGTCTGTGGGTGTGATGGACTAATCATCAGGCAGTATAAGGACAGTATTACAAACCCACAGACAGGCCCCTTTCAGTTTTCTATGGTCCAGCAAGGAGAAAATGGGGTTTGTGAACAACTACTGTTTCAGTAAAAAAAAAAAAAAAAAAAAAATACAGAACACACCACACCACACACACACAACACAAAACAATAAAAGCCATGGAGCAGTGCTCAATGGCAAACTAAACACCAAACTATGTACATTCAAATAGGGGGACGGTGAGTGGGTACTGCCAAGTAAGGCAGTGTGTTTGTTCTGTGAATAACTACTTCTACAGGTAGGTAGGACTTAAACAACTGCACTATGTTTCAACAATCACAAACTTTACTGACACATGAGGAGATTCCCAAAGCTTACCCAACCTGGGAGAAGGAAGGATAAGGGTCCAAAAGCCCCAGGAGAATGGTCCTAGCAAAGCCTGCTCTGCATCTAGAAAGGGTATCTAGCTTGCAGTGCCTCATAAAAGGTATGGGCAGAAGACAAAGTTGCTGATTCTAGAATAATTCTAGAGTCCACTAATTTCCAACACATCACGGAAGAGGAAAAGACCCTGGTAGAAGAAGTCTTAATTTTGCCTGGTTTCGCCTTGCCAAGGTGAGTGTAACAAAAAAGAAAATTACAAGACAATCAATGTGCAAGGGTTGCTTAGAGACAGGTTGACTCTTCTTTGTTCCTGTGTAGGAAATAAAAAGCCTTTCAGCCTTCCTTTAGGGTTTCATTTTGTAAAAGTTAGTACCGGAGCTGCTGCTGCACAGCCAGGGTATAAATTATCCTCTCTCCCTTATTCTTAGGTTCTGGAAAGAATACATGGAGGTTGATAAACAAATTGTGAGTGAAATCTGAAACCACATTCGGCATGAAAGAGGGATTAGTGATCATCACAACCTTATCCTTGTGGGAAACAAGGTAAGGTTGTCCTGCTATGAGCGCTTACAGCTCAAAACTCACCTTGCAATAAGCAATACAGTTTTCCAAATTAAGAGCTTCGGATCAGCCTGAGCGGCTGGTTCAAATGGTTGTAAGGTCAATTCTTCCAGGATACAGCAGAGATCCCATGAAAGACGAATTTGCTTGCTTGGTGGTTAACTGCTTTACCAAAAGAGAAGAACGAAAGAGGGGATCCACTGGCAGACAAGCACAAATGGCCACTAAATGCGCCTCAATGGACACATATCAACCATCTTGAAGTAGCTCAGACAAATATTTCTAGACCAGAAGGATGTTAACCTCAGGGGATCTTCTGCTCCCATTTAGGCACTACTTAGAAAACCTCATCCATTTGTAAACATAAGCTTTTCTAGTAGCAGGTTTTCTGGCCACATTTAACACCTACTGTACGCCCTCATAAAACAAATACTTAAAATACAGTCAAGATTGAATCATCCAGGCTGTCACTTGTAGTTGCTCCAAACTGGGGTACACCAGTCACCCCTAAGACTGTGTCAGCCAATCCAGAGTGGGAGGAAGTCAGTGATAATTGCCCCTGGCCAATACCGTTAGAAGGAAGAACCAGGGCTGCCTGGACAATAGGGGGTCACCACAATGATCTTTGACATTTCTTTCTGAATCTTTAGAATTACCTTGCGACTCTGTGGAAATGATGGATAAAAGTACTAGAGAATTCCAAACATGTACTGTCAAAGTACTGAAAAAAATATGAGAATTTTTTTTATGGAGTTTGTCAGTTTAGGCCAGGACACTTCCCCTATAACCTGAGTTTCTTCTTATATTTATTACTTACAGCACTAACAGTTTGCTTTATTAAATATTCCACACTTAATATTAGTTTTAATTTTGCATCCGCAACGTGTCATTAAAAAAAATGCAGTGCAAACATAGTAACATCAAGCAATTACACTTAAAAATTACATTCCATAAAATGAAATCTGGGAATTATACCTGTGATTTAAGCAAGGTAAATCAGATTTCATGGCTGTGTAAGTGGCTAAATGCACAGAGGGAACATTTACAAATCAGGAAATTCCTGGTAAAGTTTAACAACGTTTTAAACAACTTTTAGGAACAACCACAATTTGCCAATCATCATGGAATCAAGAGTTCCTACTGCCTTCTATTTTACAGAAAGCTGGAGAATCTTAAACATAACGCAGAGATGCAACAAAGTTCAAAAAGAAAAAAGTTTTTGTCATGTCATTTTACACGGCTTCATTCTTCACCTAGTCTTTAGTTTATCAAGCAAAATAGTTGACTTAAAATGCCACTAGGTGGTGCACTTTCTTCAGCAATGTGCAACACAAACCTTGAGAAAGCACTCAAAATAGTCTTTACTAATAGTAACAAGAGGAGCTATCCGCAACTGAGCACCAGGGGTGGCATGCTGCTCAGAGGAGACAAAGGTGAAATAAACTTTATGTCTGTCTGGTCTAGCCCAGACTTTGTTGCGACAGGCTGACATGTTTGTGGACAGCTGGCAATGTTTGTTTAGCAAACTGTTTGCTACTTGGGCTAAAGGATAGGCCATGGTTGCCCTTTTAGAAAAGGGAATTCAATCAGTTCCAATAGGGCAGCTGCAAATAATAGTCCCAGACCAAGGAAACTGACCAGTGTACTGAAATAATTTATCTAACAGTGTAGAAACAAGATGAACCATTACGTTAATTATTTTTGTGTGTGTAAATGAGTTTTGAAGGTTATTTTCTGCTCTGGAAAATTGGTAAAGGATATTAACCAGTTGGGGGAACTTAAAATGTTAGGTTACTTATTAAAACACTGGTGAAACTTATTTAGCAACTATGAATCTCTGCAATATCTTAGAATATGAGTGCCCAGGTATAACAGTGGCATCGCATCTCTCAGATTTAAAAACAAAAAAGTCACAGGTTCATAGCAGGGTACTAGGTTATTGGCCCTAGGGCCTATATAAGCCTAGCCAAAAATGTACCCTGGCTTTCACCACCCAAGAAAATTATTTTCCTGTGCCCCTGTCAAGCAGAGCCACAGAAGTGATCCCCGGGGTGAATTTCTTATCTCCCATCCAATCATCAAGATTTTTCTTGAAGAGTGCTAATGAGGAGCTCTGTTTAACATAGATAGGTAGTCTGTTCCAGAGTATAGGAAGTCTCTGGGACAGGAATCTATCCCTCCAGCATGTTCTGTTTATTGTGGTGATAAGGTTTAGGTCCCTAGAGCGTGTAGCTCGGACGGATTGGGATTTCTTTAAGTGGAGCATGTCCAAAAGCTCTGGGTTTGACATAGCTTTGTATGTTAGGCAGAGATCGCCTCTGAGTAGACTATATGCGATGGAGTAAAGCTGGAGTTTTTTGAGACAGTCAGCGTAGGGCATCTGTTTGAGGCCAGTAATCCTCTTTGTGATGCATTTCTGTGGCCTTGCCAGTTGTTGTAGATGTCTTGTGAGGTACATACCAAAAGGAGTGTTGTACTCTATAATGGGTCTAATGAGTGATGAGTAGAGGGGAACAATGACCTCTCTTTTTCTGGATGAGAAACCTTTTGTGATGAGGTGAGCTACGTAGAAGGATTTCCTGACCACTGTGGCAATGTGATCATCAAAGGAGAGACTACTGTCCACCTGTGTCCCAAGGTCTCATCACATTTTTGGCATTAAGTAGACTACCAGCTATGTGGTAGTTCATGGGTACAGAGTTTTTACCAAAGGGGATGACAATACACTTTTTGGCATTGAGCTTCTGGCCATGGCTTTGACACCAGGCATCTGTCTCAGTGAGGCCCTTTTGTAGTATGTCCACATCGTTAGGAGTTTCCATTACGGCTTCTAGTTTGCAGTCATCTGCAAGCTTTGTTAGCCAAAGACCTTCTGTGTTAGCCTGTACTTCAAAGAAGTAGATACCAAACAGGAGAGGACCCAGGACTGAACCCTGTAGTACTCCACTTGTCACTGGTCTGAAGTCGGATTTGGAGTCTGCTACTTTCACAGTGTGGGTTCTGTCCGTGAGCCAATTGGCAACCCATCTTGTGACATAGGGATTTTATACCTAGTTTAGTGAGCTTATCTACAATTTCAGAGTGGGGGATTGTGTCGAAAGCTTTGGCAAGATCTAGATAAGCTGTGTAAACCACCTTACCCTCATCTACGGCTTTGGTGACTGCTTCAAAGAAGTCAATCAATCAGGTTCAGGAGACATGATCTGCCTTTTACAAATCCAAACTGGGTAGGGTCCAGAGTTTGGAGATTACCGATGTCTTTGTTTATGAGTTCCATGATGATACGTTCCTAATGGGGCGGCAGTTCCCAGGGTCCTTCATGGCTCACCCTTTGTGGAGTGGGATAACCATCACGGTGCGCCATTCAGTGGGCACAAAGTCTGAGGTGAGACTATGATTGAACATGGTACTTAGGGTGCCAGTTCATTCTGTAGTTCATGTAGAACACAGCCTGGGATATTGTCAGGACCCATGGATGCTGTGTTCTTGGATTTGGAGAGTGTGTTTTTTTACCTGTGCAGCTGTGATTACAGGAACTTTGCATTCTTCCGGTACAGAGATGGGCCCTCTAGGGGGTGAGAGGAGGGCAAAGTTAGCACTGAACCTATCTGCCAGGATGTTGGCAATATCAGTTGGTTCTGTATATTTAGTGCCATTGTGCTGTAACTCAGAGCAGGTCTGAGTGTTGCCATTGAGATTCTTGACATAGCTATAGAATGCTTTGTGGCTGTCTTTAGAGTCAGTGGCAATTTTGTTTTCGTAACTAGCTTTGGAGGATTTTATGAGGGATCTCAGCTTCTTACTGAGGTTGACCAGGGCATTCCCCCAGTCATGGGATTTTACGCTTTTTTGCAACAGTTTTTTTCTTCTGTTGTAGAGTTTGTTTATGGCAGAGGACCACCAGATCGGCTTCTTTTTTTGGAGGATAGCATCTTGGTTCTATTAGGGATAGCATGATCCATGCACTCGTGTAAGTGCTTATAAAGTGCATTTGTGTAGGATTCAGCAGTCGTACCTCTACTGTCCACTTGCATGGGTGTCATGAAGTTTGCCACTTTTGTCTTAAGAAGTGTGAAGTTGGCTTTGGAGAAGTTTTTTTTACAGTGGTTTCCCTAATTGGGGGTGGGGGTGGGATGTGGATGTCTAGGGAGATTAGCTTGTGGTCGGATCTGACCAACGAGGAATTTACCTCTGGTGTGGAACACCGGTTGCCCATGTTGGTAATGACCAGGTCTAGGATATTACTGCCCCTGGTGGGGGTGTGAATAAGTTGATCCAAGGCGTTGGAAATTTATCAAGGAGCCCATGTACTGAAGCTGAGAGAAGAGCACTGAGTTTGGAACATTTAAAAATTACAGGTAACATACGTTTTAAGGGCCTTCTCCAACCTGTAGGTAAGAGAGAAGAAAGTACAAGGTGCTTTGGGTTTAGTTATATAGGATTTAAAACTTTCTGTCCTACCAACAGGCAAAACAGTTGCATATGCTAGCTAACACAGCAAACTGCACTGCACTGCAAAATGCACAGCTTATACAAAAGATCAAGACATACAAGGCCCATTTCACCCTCACCTACTCTGCTCACTTAATTTCCGAGTTAAAATGCTACAGATTCTAGTTAAACAGCGTGCTTCATTTACTTCCACTTCTGATGCAAATTAGTTTATGCCCCCCTCACACATTCTTGAATTATATTAATACTTTATTTTACAAAACTACGTCTCTGAAAAGGCTACAGAAACATCAATGCTTTCTTGCATCTCCAATACACTATCATACATTTACTTCCAAAATATATGTCCATTTCCACTCGTGGAACCTACCTGAACTCATGGATTTCCCCAATGTATGCACAAATTTCTATCATGCACCATTTGTCTTTTATACACTTCAAGACTAGAGATGTTAAGGGTTTCTCATGGATAATGCATCAACTCTGCTCTGTTCCTCTGAGCTGCCTCTCTTATTTGTCTTTAAGCTAACAGAATCACAGCAATATTCTTGTTAACAGTCCCTGCCTTCCATGGATTCCTTCTGAACACCAGAGTCTTTACTGTCCTCACCAAAACTCAACACCTGCAGTCCCATCAATTCTGACCAGATACTTTATAGGTCTTTCATCTGAAGTACCTAACTTTAAAATACCCTATGGTTCTTTGAACAAATCAAGTTGTATCTCCCTAACACTTCTCTATTCTTCAAGGTCAGGAAGGATTTTTGTATGTTTATCTGAAACCCCAGATGGGTTAGGAAGGATAAAACCTCTTTGTTAAGGACTCAACATCTTGGCAAAGAATATGCAAAACATAAGCAAGTCATCTAAATAAGGGGAAATGTGGATACCCTGCAGCGGGCCACCACAGGAGCTAGGAACTTTGTAAATAATCTTGATGCACTAGACAACCCAAAAGGTAATGTAGAGAATTCATAAATGTCACCCACATACTCAAAAATCTTAGGAATGTCTTAAAATTGTATGTTATTGGGAAAGGATGAGAAGCATCCTTGAGGTCTATGGTTACCAGGTTTACTATCATAATTTCGAAGACAACTCGGTCAGCCGCATTATGTTCGAACATGGCAATGTCGAACTTCAAAAGCAAGCCTAGGAATGGGTTTTAACATGGGTCGAGATAGGGGCGAGGTTTGTAGTTCGGCAACAGCAGTGAACCCCTATCTCGACCTATGTTAAAACCCGTTCCTAGGCTTGCTTTTGAAGTTCGACATTGCCGTGTTCGACTTTCCGTGTTCGAACAGAGTGCTGTCGACCGGGTTGTCTTCGAAATTATGATAGTAAACCGGTTACCATAACACAGTGGTGTGGGAGAAGGGCTAACAGTGACTGAAAGATAACCATCATGAATTTTGGAACCCTCATATACCGAATGAGGAAGGAGATATTCAAAACTGGTCTCCACGAGTGGTCCTTTTTTGGAACCAGAAACATTCTGAAATAACATCCTCTAGAAGGAGAATTTATCCATTGTCACACATCACATTCAAAACCCATCTATCTGAACCTATCCGATGTCAAGTTGAAGTATTAGGGGTCACATACTGAGAAAGCAGAAGGGAAGTAGAGGCAAGAGGAAGGGGGAAGGTGACCAGGTTTCTGGAATAGTTAGTCATTCTAAAACTCGTGTCTGACCCTTTTTGGGGACATTCCCTTGTTGTTTGGATTTGGGGTGGTTACCCTCTTGCCATTTCTTCGTATGGGTCTGCCCGTTATTAGGCTGCATTCTCTGCTTGTTCTGTCTTTTGAAAGGGAGAGGGTTTGGAAGGTAAGAATATGGAGACCTGAAAAATCCTACAAACACACTGGATTAATTTACCTTTCTCATCCCACTGTTTTAGGACTTGTGAAGCAGCAGGTCCAAACAAACTTCTGTAAAAGCCCTGGAAACATTATCAACACAATCATACACCACTTTTTAAAGGCATGTTTAGAACCTTGAGACAGGTTAGACACAATCTAATTCACAAAAGAAGACGTACATTCAGGGGTCACAGAAGCAGAAAATTCTTCCAAGCACATTTTAAAATAAACTTCCATATATCGCCCTGGTAGTTCAGGATTCTGAATGCTAATGTGGCATTAGCAAAAAAAAAAAAAAAAAAAAAAAAAGGCATCTCACCCTATCCAACCACTTCACAGCATCCCCAGGAGATGGATGGAGGAGGAAAGATGCTTTTTCACTGCTAGAGCCATAGACGGGATACCAGCAAGGTCAACTGTAAACAAAAATAGAAAAATGTATTGGCTTGTTTAACTCTATACAAATTTATCTGCTCTGGGACAAAAATCAGGAACATTATAGGCAGCCTTATGCTGGCAAAACTGAAGGATTTGGTGATAAATCTAACTGTCCACTCAGGGGAATATCCGTCTCTTTTTTTTTTTGGAAACAAAAGACATCCGTTAGCCTGAAAATAACCTCAGAAAAAGAGAAAGCTTCTATAGGGACAACTTCAGGCTTACTATCAAGTCAGTTAAGAGTCTTAGGCTATAGACCCTCGAGGTGAAATAACCATGTTTCTGTAAATGCTAGACTCTTCTGAAGAAGAGGCAGTAGCATTAGGTGAAGGAAAATTGCACCAGCACAGACAGTTACAGACTTCTGGCCAGTGTAGTAAGATAATTTTGACTGACAGCAACCATTTCTTTATTTGCAATATGCTTAATGTGACGTTTCATTTTTTTTTCTAGGTATATCCCAAAAGGGTAAATGGTTAGAGGACAGCACACATCTTGAACAAAACATCTTTCCCAGAGCACCTCAAAAAGATCCTCTCAAAGTATCTCCTATATCCAAAACAGATGCTCCTCCCATGCCGAAGCAGGAAGTTAACAGCCACAAAGGATGCGACTGGCCCCAGTCTATAGTGGCTGGCAAGGCAAAGCCAGATTTATACGAGGAAACAGGTTAAGTGATCTGCAGAACTAGCAGTGGCCACTGCAGAGTCACCCACTGCCAGCTGAGGCACAATAAGAGCCCACATGGCAGCACATGCTCATGCCTTAATTTTTTTTCCTTTTAAGTTAAGTTTGGAGAAGGAACAGCTGGACTGGGTAAGTATCCATACTGTAGCTATGGAAGAAACCTAACTGCCAGTATGGTAGGACAGAAAGAGCTGGTTAAGCACCAACAGTACACAAGTCTTCCAAAATGATAAAAGATGACCTACAACAAAGTTACACAAACAGCACACATGATTTTCCAGTCAAAGTAGAGACAATCTAAGTTAACTGTCCTGCAAAAATCATGTGAAAAAACAAATATTAATCACAAGCATCCACATAAAAGTCTATTTATCCCCTAGAAATATACTTCCCAACTGGCTAAAAACATTCAAGGAATAAAGGTAAAACAAACTAAACCCTACAGCAACTAAAAGTCAGTCTATTCTTTCAAAGCACCCCCTAAAGAGACAATGGCCATCTACCAACATGCCTGAAAAGCCACCATCTCCTACAGTGAAATACTACTGTTTTCACCCAACATTTAAAATACTAAAATATATTTAAAAAAAAAAACATTTATATGTGTGCAAGGGGACCCCAAAAGGGGTCTTATCTGTCTGACAGGAAGCTTTGGCAGCCTGCTCCACAGACGTCTCAGAGATGGCATTTTACGAGAAGGTATTAAGTACTTAAGACTTTCACTCTGCCTGCCTTTGTAGTTCCCTCCGAAAGATGTTAGCTTACAGGCAGGAAGAGTGATTATGGGTGAGAGGTTAAGAGCTTTGGGAAGCTGGCTGGGTGCTGTACCCTTTGGCAAGATACAACCCATAGGCTACTGCAATGAGAATGATGAAAATCCAAATATTTAAGTTTTTAAAGCTGTTCACTTTTGAAAGGAGCGCTTCATTTCTGCCTGCTGTATATTTGAGAGGGTCTGAAAGCCACTGAAACACATTGTACTCCTACACTTTATTTTCAAACAAGTCTTGTGAGTTTTACACATCTTACAAACCTTCAGAGATTTATTAAGAACTTAAGACTTACAAATTATGAATCTCAGCAATCATTTCTTAGTAATCAAAGCTGGAAAAAAATTACAATAAGAGCTCAGTTCAGCTAACCAAAACAGACAAAGCCTCTGGAAATGAAGACTTACTTCTGCATTGTAAAACAAAAAACATGTTACTTTACATACGCCCATCAAGAAGAAATAACCAGTGCAGACTGATGTTCAGTAATATTCACTTAATGCTTGTACAGCTGCTCTCTCACATAAAACTTTAAAAATAGTTGAGATAGTTGATTGATGTTTAAAGTCAGTTACTCTTCAGCAACTGCAAAATCTAAGCCATTGCAGCCATTTATTTTCTTTGAAATAATATAGCCTTGCGTGGCCATTAAAACTACTGCCCGTCATTGTCCAGTCAGGTTTCCTTCCATGTCCAGCTTTCCTTTGTTTTGCTCCTGTTGAAAAAGGGAGCTCAGGGACATTACTTTGTAGCTTTCCTAAACACTACCAATCACGGGAAAGCCTGAAAACGGCTTCTTAGGAACCAGCTTAGGATCAGTGGTACTGTTTTGCTCCTGGTGAGAAAGAAGCACAAGAACATTGATACCTGGCTTTGTCCGATTGAACAGTTTGGATAGGAATTACCTCAATGGTCTGGATCATAGTGCAGCTTACCTCTCTTGCACTGAGCTACTGCAGCTGTTACCCAGGGCTATCAGAGGCATCTATCAGGAGAAGGCTATAAGAAGCCTAGAGGACCCATACAAAGTACAGTTTTGTACCTACCATAAATGTAGATGTTCGAGTGCTAATACAGCTGCAGTCATTACAGATGGGTTCTCCTGCCGTCAGGCGGGTCCTCGGTCGGCCGAATTCCAAAGTCTAGGTCCGGCGTCAGTTGTTGTCGCCTTCTTCCCTGACGTCAGTGCGACAGGGGTATATAAGACACAGCCGACGCCATTTTCTTCAGTCTTTCTTGCCCCAGATGTCAGGTGCCCCCAGAAGGAAGGCAATACATAATTTATATATATCTATGTATAGTCATGCAATGCAATATAATCAAAATTCAATAGTTGCAAGCAAATACACCATAGAAGGATAACCCAAACAGGTTGTTTGTGGAGGAGTTAGCCACTAGGCCTGTACCAAGAGGGGAAGGAGAGAGGGAAACCTGGACTGCAGCTGTATTAGCACTCGAACATCTACATTTATGGTAGGTACAAAACTATACTATGTTCATCGTGCATACAGCTGCAGTAATTACAGATGGGTAGAATCCCAAAGCTACGCACAGGGTGGTAGGCACTAGGTGGAATTAGGAGGAGCCAGAATGCCCTGCAACACAGCAGTGGCAAAGCCTGCTCTTGTTTTGGAGTATAAAGGCAGGTGTTAGTGTTTAGTGAAGGTATGCACTGAACTCCAAGTGGCTGCCTCCAAAATATCTTTGGTAAGAACTCCTCTGAGGAAGGCTGTAGAGGTAGCTGTGGCCCTTGTGGAGTGGGATCGGATGCCTGTAGGCACAGATTTACCATGAAAGGAGTAACAAAAACGTATGCAGTGGCCTATCCATTTTGAAATTGTCTGTTTGGAAATTGGCTTCCCTTGAGCTCCTACAGCATAGGACACAAAAAGTTGTTCTGATTTCCTGAACGGCTTTGTTCTGTCCAAATAGTAACGCAGCTGTCTATGGATGTCTAAGGAATGTAGCAGCCTTTCCCCTTTGTTTTGAGGATTGGGGTAAAAGGTAGGTAAGTGTATGGCCTGATTTAAAGCTACCCTGGATACTACCTTAGGCATAAATGACGGGTTGGTTCGTAGGGAAACCCTGTCCTGATGGAAGATGAGAAAGGGCTGCACAACCATGAGGGCTTGTAATTCCGAGACCCTACGAGCTGAGGTAATAGCCAGAAGGAAAGCTGTTTTCCAGGACAAATATTGCAAATCTGTTGAGGCAGCTGGTTCAAAGGGAGGCAATGTCAATTTTTCCAGTATGTAATTAAGATCCCAGGCTGGGATTGGTTGTTTCCTTGGAGGTCTTATATTCTTAGCCCCTCTGAGGAACTGTCTTAAGAGTGGGTGAGAGAATAAGGGTGGATCAGTGTTGTATTCTGCAGAAATGGCTGAGGCATGGATTTTAATGGAGGAGAATGACAGTCCACTGTTCAGCAGCTCAGTTAGATACTGTAATATCTGAGGCAAATTCAGTTTTCTAGGATCCTGGTCCTTATTCTCATTCCAAGCGCAAAACCGTTTCCATTTTGCAGAGTAAGCTTTTCTAGTAGATGGCCTTCTGGCTTCCAAAATGACATCCTGTACCTCCTTGGAGAGTAGGGTCTGTTGTGGTGTTAAGGAATTTTCCATGCAGCCAGACTGAGTGTTTTCAGCTGACTGTGAAGAGTTTTGTAGCTGTGCTGAGTCAGAAGGAGAGGCATTAGAGGTAGGGTCCAGGGAGGAGAATGTGTTAGGCTCCTCAGGAGTGGATACCAGTGTTGTCTTGGCCAGCCTGGAGCAATCAGTATCATCTTTGGTCTGTCTGCTCTTGTTTTCAAAAGCACCTTGGTCAGTAGAGGAAGAGGTGGAAAGGCGTAAACTGTCCGTGCTGCCCAACTGAAAGAAAGGGCGTCCACTCTCCAGGCCTTTGGATGAAATGTCCTTGAGCAGAATTTTGTCAATTGGTGATTCTTGTGGGAGGCAAAGAGATCTATGTCTGGCCTTCCCCAGGCTTGGATTATCTTTGTAAACACTTGAGGATGCAACTTCCATTCGTGAGGGTCTGTCATATTTCTGCTTAGATTGTCTGCCAGCGTGTTTTCCATACCTGGCACGTACTGTGCTTGAAGCTCGATTTGCCATTCCAGAGCCCTGTTCCAAAGTGACATGGCCAGCCTGCACAGGGGGTATGAATGTGTTCCTCCCCGTTTGTTTATGTACCACATTACTGTGGTGTTGTCTGTTCTTATTAATAATTGCCCTGGATGCAGGAGGTACTTGAAAGCTGTAATTGCATTTATCACTGCTAGCATTTCCTTTTGATTGATGTGAAGGTGCTTTTCCTTTTGGGACCATTTGCCCTGTCTGTCATGTCTGCCCCCCAGGCGTAGTCTGAGGCGTCTGTTGTGATGACTTGTTTTGCTTGAGGTTTGCTGAATGGTAGACCTGCGTTTGTTTGGCATGCTTGAGCCCACCATAGAAATTCCTTTTGTAAACATGGAATTAGTGGTATTATTGTTTCCAAACTGTGGCTGTGTTGAGACCATAGTTTTTTTAGGTACCACTGAAGTTTCCTCATATGCAACTTTGCACATGGGATTAGAAGAATGCAAGATGCCATGAATCCCAGAGCATGCAGGATTTCCCTTGCAGTTAGCCTGGTACAATTTGCTAGTATCTTGAAGTACTGAGTTAGTTGCCCCTGTTTTTCTGGCGTAAGATAGGCCATCTGGGTGTCTGTGTCCAAGTTGGCACCCAGGAAAATTATTTTCTGAGATGGTGTTAGCCTGGATTTCTCTTTGTTGACTGTGTATCCCAGAGAATTCAATAACTGTGTTACATAAGCCAAATGCTCCAGAAGTATGTGTTTGCTGTCCGCTTGGATCAGGCAGTCGTCCAAATAAGGGTATATTTGTATCCCTTGAAGTCTGCAGTAGGCAATTACTGATGCCAGGCATTTCGTGAATACTCTGGGCGCAGTAGATAAGCCAAAGGGCAATGCAGAGAATTGATAGTGGATTGAACCTGCAAGAAATCTGAGGCATCTTCTGCAGCTTTGTCTGATTGGGACATGCAGGTATGCCTCCTTGAGGTCCAATGTTACCAGCCAAGACCCCTTGCCCAGCATGGGAAGAAGCTGCTGTAAGGTGAGCATCTTGAATTTTGGTACTAGTAGAAATGTGTTTAGGATGGATAAGTCCAAAATGGGTCTCCAATCGGTTCCCTTCCTTGGTACCAGGAATAGTCTGGAATAAAAACCTTGACCTTGCTCGTGAATAGGTACCTCTTGAATAGCTTTCATGTCCATGAGCTTTGAAATTTGTATTTGAGCCTCTGCCCTTTGATTGTGTGGCAGGTTCGGCATGCCTCTCATTTTTGGAAGAGAGTGTGAAAATGAAATCTGTAGCCTCTGTTTATAATGTCCAGGATCCATTTGTCTTTTGTGACAATATGCCAATTTTTTGAAAATAATGCCAGCTTTCCTCCCAAGGGTGCTGCCACTTGAGCCTTATTTGGCATGCAAAGGGGAAAGTCATTGGGTTTGTTTTCTGTACTGCTGTGCATTGTCTTCGCCACCTCTTGATGCTGGAGGTTGCCATTGTCTGCCTCTATATGATCCTTGAGATTGTCCTCTGCCCCTTCCGCGTCTGGGGCTGGAAAGGACCAGTTTTTTGTAGGCCAATTTCTACTAAAACGTGGTGGTTGTACCTGTAGAAAAGCCTTAACAGAGTTTGCATAGATTTAGCTTTTTCTTCCATTTTCCTTAGTATTTCCTCAGCATTAGTACCAAATAATACATCCTTTTGTAAAGGAGCATCTAGTAATTTAGCTTTGGCATGATCAGGCAGGGTTTGTTCCCTAAGCCAGGCATGTCTACGAATGACTGATCTTGTAACTGCAGCTCTACTTGAGGCCTCTAGAGCATCATAACCACATTGTAAGGTGTGCTTACCCACTTGTTCTGCACTATGCATCATATCCTGCAACTCCTTCAGATCTGGTTGTTCAGGTTGTGACATTTTATTATTTAATTGTGATAACAGAAACTGCTGATATTTAAGCATATGGAACTGACAATTTAAGGCCCTCATGGCTAGAGTGGCCGAGGTATATACCTTTTTTCCCCACCTTTCTAAGGATCTAGACTCTCTTTCGGAAGGTAATGGATTCTTAGCAGTAGAGGCCTTCATTCCCTTGGGACCCTGAGAAATGGTTTCTGGGTCAGCATTATGGCTTTTGTAAATAAATTGGTGAGAGTTAGGAATTCTGTAGTACCTATCAGGCTTGACTGGGGCTGGAGGCAGGGAATCCGGATTAAGGCAAGCCTCCAAATAAACATCATCAAGTATGTCCAAGACAGGAGGTATCGCCAGAGGTCTGTGCTGAGGTAGCAGAAGAAATTCCCTAAGCCTTTTCTTTGAATCTGTAAAATCTTGGCCTTCCCAATGGAAGTGTTCCCTCAAGGTATGCAAGGTTTCCCCGAATGAGAAATCCTCTGGGGGGGATACAGAAGGAATGGACTGTTCTGCATCAGAATCTTCAAAAGGGGAGTACGAATGCTCCTCTTCATCAGAATGTTCTGAAATAATGGAGCCCTGGTCAGAAGAGGGAGATTCTTCCTCCACTCTGGGTCTCTTTTCCGGTGGGGGTTGGGAAACCCTGATAAGAGTAATTAAATCCTCAGCCATTTTGAGCATCTGCTTTTAGGCATGGGGCCTGTAGATAGGCCCTGTGCAGCAGGCCTCTGGGAGTGCATGGCTGATTTAGACTTAGTAAAGGCCTCGATGGAAAAGGAAGAAGAAGGTCTGAAGACACCATGGGTGGAAGTAGATCTGTCCACATTAAGAGGCTCAACACTCACAGTGGCTTCGGTAGCTGTAGTCAGGGTGTGGGCCGAGGAACCTGCGGTCTCGGTTACAGAGGACACCGCCAGAGAAGTGTCGTCGGTAGTCAGGGGCTGCGTAGATGCCTCACTGAGAACCGGACCACGTGTAGCCGGTTTTGGCGTGGTGTCAGTGGAGACCGCGGGCCTCGTGTGTCGGTCTTTGTCCTTGCGTTTTTTGGACAAAACGGTAGTCGGAGACTCAGACGACATTTTATAGTTAAAAGCTTTACCAAAAAAGTGCTGGGCGAACTTCGCCCGACGCTTAATAGTGCGTTTATTAAAGGTAGCACAAAAGCGACAGCCCGAGACGTTGTGGTCTGGGCCTAAACAAGGAATACAGAGGGAATGGAAATCCTTATGCGGTATTTGCTTCCCACAAGAAATACAATTGTTAACTTTGTCTGACATCAGTCTGAGGCAAGAAAAGTTTCCCCAACGGGGTACCTAGCTTTAAAGAAGACTTCGTTTTCCAAATTTTCGTAATTTCAGGAGCTGGCCGACCGGCACTTGCGAACTGCTTCGGGCACCGCGCGGCAAAAAAGACTGAAGAAAATGGCGTAGGCCGTGTCTTATATAGCCCTGTCGCACTGACGTCAGGGAAGAAGGCGACAACAACCGACGCCGGACCTAGACTTTGGAATTCGGCCGACCGAGGACCCGCCTGACGGCAGGAGAACCCATCTGTAATGACTGCAGCTGTATGCACGATGAACATCACTTGGGACAAGAATACGATCAGCAAAAAGCCTGTTACCGACTTCTCAGGAACTAATCTGGGATTAGTGCAACTGTTTTCCTTTTGCTGAGAGGAGTAAAGGGACATTGATTCCTAGTTAAGAGTAGGTTGCAGTGAGATCAACATTAGTAGTCGCCAATAGGTGAATCACCACAATTTATCATTCTAGGCAAACCTATTTTGTCTTCACACAAAGTACTGTTACATTACCCACTATTTAACCTAACATCAGAGTATCACCTGAAATATTTCATCCATAAATCTTCATTGTTTGTACATTAGGTCTCCCACCAAACCATGCCTAATACAACCGGTCCTTGTCCTCTACTCTCTGGTAACATGGTTTAACAGTCTGCTCTGAACCCATCAGTGAGGTAGTGTAACCACCACCATATTTTTTTTTACAGACTCTACTATCAGCTGGTAGAAGCAGTGAACAATCTGGGAGATATACAAATATTTAAGAAACAAGGAGACACTTCTTGCACCAGTCCAGTATCAAGAAGCATCGTACATACACACCACCACATCAGTCCAAAACACCACTAAGCTTGTATTTTACGGTGAAGCAACCAAGAAAAAAAATGCCAAAGCCTCCTACAACACAATTTAAAAGATCTCAGCCTTCGGCACACCAGGCAACACTTACTCCTTCATTATTACCACACACTGCAACACCATACAGGTCAACCAAGAATTACCAGGAAAGCAGGCCTAAGCCCATAAGACGCATTACATTTGCTACCACATAGAATGGCTTTAGCCACAGGTAACTCTATGGTTAAACACAGATTCCAAATTCACCAGACTGGTTGACAGTAAGCTGGTTGCCAGGTGCCAGGATCTGTGAGGTCACAAGGGCATTAGGTCCCGTAAATGAGACAGGTACAGCTAACATACAGTGGTGGCCCATGTGGGAATGAACAACCTGAGGTGTTCTACCCAGAATGATATGCAGAGAGAGGCATGACAGAACTATGTATCTATGAGAGGCAAGACACTGATCTTTAGTATCTTGCCTTCACAAAGAATGATACCTAGATACCAAGACAAGATAAATCGGCTTTGACAATTGGCACAGTACTTGGTGTCATTCTAACGGGATCTTGCATGTGACAGCCTGAAATAAGATGGCAGATAAAGATTTCCTGTTTCACAATGGGTGGCTTACACCTTTCATTCTAGAGCTTATTCATACCCCCTAAAGCCTTTGCTGCCCCCATATTGCATTGTTAGGCAATTTCTCCCAACTGGACGTGCATACATAGCAAATTCAAAGTTAAGTACACTTACGATGGCACTGCTCAATGCTAAAAGTCCAAACAGAAAGACGCCAGAACTTAAGGCCCTCGTGCAACTTGAACATACACATCTGTGTATTTACTGAGACATGGTTTCAATGCAATGATGGCACTCTTCTGTACTAGGGTTTAGTGCCTCTCATGCCTTCAGGCACTAAGATAACTGTCTGATGTATTTGTCAAAATCGCCACCACCTCACATCAATTCACCTACAATCCTAACTTGGAGTTCCAACTCATCCTTAACAAATCAAATTACTTCACTGTCAGCTACAGATCCCAATAAATGTCCTGCAAAGATCATGGAAATTACCTTAATACCTGTAAGGGGTTAAGTATCAAACCAAATATCCTCTTACTATGGGACTTCAATCACCGAAGCATTGACTGGCACACTTAACACTTCTAAAAACTGATATGCCCAGTGTTTCCTAAACTGTGTTAATACCTATGCACTGCAGCAAATTGCAAAACTGCCGACTAAAAGCTCTAATATCCTTGATCTGGTTCTTACCAACCTAGCCACCGCTTGTGTCCCACCAAATAGCTCCTCATCCCTGATCAAACATAGTCATAAAATCTGATGACTGGTCAGTTCCCAATGACACAGTCTGGAGAGAGAGTGCAATACTTCTATTAAGAAAGCTTCTATTAAAATTTTTAAAAAATAAAAATGACATGCCTAAATGGCAAGTATTTATGAAAACTTTGCCTGGTAGTTGTGGCTTGGATATAAATCAAGATACAACATCAAATGAGAAAGTAAACTTAAAGGATTATCCACAGTGGAGATGCTTTTTTCAGCTACAAGAACTTTGGTTATTCTGAGGCTTGGTATTCCCATTTTGTCAGTTTTCAAAACAGGCAACTTTAGCAATGGGACAAATTATTACCAAGGCCTTCCCAACTACGTGATTTCTTAGCAAAACTACATGACGACTACGAAAAAGTATTAAACATATTCTTTACTGGAAAGTAAAGAATCAGGGTTTGGTTGATCCCTCCCTCACTCAACAGGGCTTACAAGGTGATTAGGCAGAACCCCAGAAAGAAGGGTGTACCCCTTATCAATAATGAGAGGAAAAAAAAAAAAAAACAGATTACCATTTCAAATTCTCAGAGGGCAATGGTAAGAATATCTAACACTGGCTTGACTTAATCTTTTTGGCAGCAGCTTACTGCATGAGAAAACACTATGGATTTCATGTCCCAATTACTTCCCTAACATTTCGGTTACCTGGAATATCATTTCTTGAGAAGACTGCAGAGCTTGACAAACTTGTACAACATAAGTAACCTTCAGCAGCACCTCTGCAAATTCTCCCTAGTACTTAATATTAAATATGGTTCTCTACCACACACACATTTCTTCCATTTTATAAATATCTAATGGAAATTAAAGTAATACAACTAGCTTTCCTTCACAATTTCCAGTACCAGCATTTTATTCAGAGTGAGACACAAAACCAGTCTCTCTCACCAGTCAACAGGCATAAGGCACCAAACTAGTCCTAGTCTGGATGCTAATTCACTGCAGAACAAAGCACAACACGTGTGGACAGATACTTGGATATTACACACATACCTACTGGCATTTTGGAAGACTGTCAAAAGAGCAACTTTTGTTTTAAGTAGACAAAGAAAACATTGCTTTCTATCATTATTATGTTTTTAACACTGTCGCAGTTTCTTTTTTGCAACAGCTTCCAGATTCTGACTTAGCAATATTGTTTAAAACTAAACTTATTAAATTACTACACAAGGACATAAGGATAAGGCACTGGTTAAAGGGGGGATAATAACCACTATTACCAACTATTCTACACAGTTTGGCCACAGACAAAAAATAATGTCTAGTTTTGCAAAACTGTATTGGCTAACATTACAGTAATTGAAATGCATGGTGTCTTGGGAAGGAGTGCTAAAATATACTTCTACCATCTATACTCATCACTTTCTGGTAATGTCTTTTAAAAGAATAAATGGCAGGGGGGGGGGTCACAGGACACAACCCAAAATAAGAACACTTGTCTTTTCCTAAGAACAGGTGAACATGACAATAACACACAACCAAGAATACTGAAATCCCAACAGTTTAGAATGTGATGCAACAAACCTCAGAAGTATACAAGATTAAAATCAGCAAAACGAGTACCATATACAGAAAGAATACATTACAGGAGCCAAGATGATAAAACACTTTGTTAGTCACTAGAAAAAGAATGACTGAAAAACATTTATTTAAGCAATGCTGTTTTTTGAACACTGAGGAAGTGATAAACTCAGTTCTGCATATTCTCCAAGAATCATTACTTGTTTTCTTGGAATTTACACTGTAATAACTTGCGGTAAAATGACTCGGCTAACAATGAACACAGGAGAAAAAAAAAATCATCATAACTTAATTTTGTAGTTTTCACCCTTCGCTTCAACTTACACCCCATCCCTATTTACCTCACTTACAAAAGCTACATTAATTCTAGAGTATAGAATCACCTCTCAAGTTTTAAAAAATAAAGTCAAAATGTGAAAAAAATATTTTTTTATGATCAACCTGCTTAAAATGAATCTGGTTCCTGATATGTCATCTAAAAGACTTTACTGCTACTGAGATATTAAAAATGCATCTGTAATACTCCCAAAAATAAAAAAAACTGATGGACAATTTCATTTCTGGCACAGAGTACGGTACCCCTGCATCACAACACGACAAATAAAATAACATGGGAAGAATCCAAGTATGACATGGACTGACTACAAAAAAAGTATTTGATAGTATTCATAGATAAAAAAGTGCTTAACAAATGTATAAGATAACACCCTACACTGATCAACTACACTACAGTGACCATGAAACAGTGGCAGACCACTTTGCAATTAAGCCACACTAAAGGACAAATTATTATCCCAGGGATAAAAATTGAAAGGGGATATTCCAGGATGGCTCTCTGTCACTGCTGCTATTCTGCCTTGCCCTTAACCCATTAAGCTGTCTACTTAACAGCTTAGGCCATGGCTATAATTTGGCTCCTAGAAAACAACAAAATGTAAAGACTCATCTTTTCTTCGTTGATGATTTAAAACTGTACAGCTTATCAGATGAACTGCAAGTTGTCAAAACTTTCAGATGACAAAAGAATGTTGGTGGCCCAAGATAGTGCGCAACGTACACACTGGTTTACAAAGTCCATTTGAACATGGGGGAGAAACAGACAGATGTAGGGTTTGTAAAACTGAATTGTAAACAGTCACAAACCTTGTTGCTGGTTGCAACATACTAATGGCAGAAGGACTGTATACTGAAAGGCATAATAATGTGGCAAGACTGCTGCACTGGGAATTGTGCAAACATTATGGTACTGAAGTGGCTGAAAAACACTGAAAACATGAGCCACAAAACATAGAAAATTATGAAGTTTACATGATATGGGATCACCCATTACCAACAGTTCAAAATATAGATGCTAGAAAATCGGATATAGTAGTCCATACAAAAAAGACAAAAGTAGCATTAATCACTGAAATCGCTACACCCAGTAATTACAGTGTCTTGTGCACAGAAGAGATACGGTCATAAAATATCAGGATCTGAAAGCAGAAACAAAGGCAATGTGGAAGAAAGATACCCAGACAGTTCCCAATAGTAGTAGGAGCAATGGATCTTATGACAAAGAATCTACAATCATATTTAGTTATTTTTATTTTATTTTACATTTGTTGACCGGGCTAGTCTAACTGGATATATGTCCATTTTCAGTAGAGGCCCAGGGAGATAAGCTCCAAGACATGAATAAAATACAATTACAAATTACAAACAACAAAAAGCAAAAATTTGTAAGAAAAAAAAAATAGCAAATATAGTAAAAATATAATAAAAATAATAGTTATGTTACCAATATATGTAATCCCATACAAATAGCAGAAGGAGTCATTACCAGGCACGTTGCGGGTGCTGCAAAGAGTACCTTTGGCTGTCATCAAAGATTAAAACATTAATTTCATGAACTTTAATCGTACTTTGACTTAGGAATGGTATCCATTCCAGTCATGGTATTAGAAACCCAAAAGATTTGGAGAAATTAAAAAAGGGCTATCAGCTAGTTTAAATTTGTTTATGGCAGCACTAGACTTTTGGCAATCTTTTACTGTGTTTTTACATTAAGAGGACTGGAATTATTTATCTAGTGGCAGTAGGTGTTTGCCTGGTCCGAGTCGGGAAACACACACAAGAGCAGCAACTGTAGTAATTTTGTTGGTCAGAGGGCTCAGTAGTTTGTTTTATGTATTTTCAGTGCTGGTACACATTTAGAGCATTTGCTTAGAGCTGTTCACCGTGCAGTGGCAGTTAGCAATGCTCTATACAAAAAAAAAAAAAAAAAAATCTTGTTTTCCCGCCTTACTGAACTAGAATAGTCCAGTCTTCAGAGTTTGCTGACCTCTGGGCTTTGTCTTGGTTCCTGTGCTATTCCATATCCTTATTTGGATAAAAGGAAGCGTCTTTGTTCACCAGTGGGAGTGGGGAGCACTGAGCGGCCTGTTTGTCCCTAGAGGAGTGGTTCCAGCCAGAAACTTGTAGTCTATTGGCCATTTTGGGTCAATTCCTAGCTCTTTTCAGCCCCCTGTAATAAAGCCCACTTTAGCGCGCTTTTTCACTTGTATTCAACTCAGCACAGCTCCTCGTGGTGTCCTGCACAGCTCCTCGTGGTGTCCTGCAGAGTTCTACAAGTAGCAGAGAGCAAAGAGTGACTTTTTCCTGATTTAAGTATTTTTTTCTGGCTTTTTGATTATTTACTGCTTAGCGACTGCATTTTCGCCTGTTTTTACAGCTCTGCATTCTATTTAAACTGTTTTTGTGTTGATTAACTGTTTTGCACTTTTAAAAAAGTTATTTGTTGCTTAATTTTACCTGTAGGCTAACACACTCAAGTGTGCTAGCCGTTTAAAAGCATTTATAGCATTTACTGTCTGTTTTTCCTCTGTTTTCTGCAAAAAAAATATCTTGTTTTCCCGCCTTACTGAACTAGAATAGTCCAGTCTTCAGAGTTTGCTGATCTCTGGGCTTTGGCTTGGTTCCTGTGCTATTCCATATCCTTATTTGGATAAAGGGAAGCTTCTTTGTTCACCAGTGGGAGTGGGGAGCACTGAGCAGCCTATTTGTCCCTAGAGCAGTGGTTCCAGCCAGAAACTTGTAGTCTATTGGCCATTTTGGGTCAATTCCTAGCTCTTTTCAACCCCCTGCTATAAAGCCAGCTTTAGCGCGCTTTTACGTGATTTAGCGTGGAGTTGCCCATAGAGCACCATCGGGCAGCGCCGGTTAAACAAGGTTAAACTATTTCTGGCTCCGTTAAGTCCGCTCTTCAATTTTTCCCTTAGAACTTCTCTACTTGCAATCTAAACAGTCTATTCTCTATCTCAAAAGCTCAGCACTTGCTCCTAAAGCATTTTTATATAGGTAAAGTACTTGTATACTAAACAAAGTACTACATTAGCCTAGAATCCCCTTAAGTACCCATTTCCCTATAGGTCCCTTCTGACTCAGTTACACAGCAAACTTTTTCACTTTTTCTAGCATGTCGAAGGGTCAGTTGCTAGCATCCTCTCCTGTTCAGCTGGTGAATCTGGGCATCTTGAGGCAATGTTACAATTGCCTCATGTACACAGACAACCCACTCCTTCTCCCACAAAACACAAATACATGTGAGAGATGCAACTATATAGCCAAACTGGAGGCTGAGCTCTCTCAACTCATGACTGGCAAGACCAGACAGGAGGAGAAGGAAACCACGCACACCACAAACCCAGTTTCACATAGAACTATCACAACTGCAAAACAAACACATAAACACACAAAGACATACTCGGAGGCACTGATCAAAAATCTACCAAAACTACAGAGGCCTCCAAAGCAGACACCCAAGCAACTGCCACCTCAAGACATAAGACATGCAACACATAGTTCTCAAAGTCAGTGTGCTAAACAGTCACAGCTCTTAAGGCCAAACACAATGCCAGACACACTTGTTACAGGTGACTCCATAGTCAGACACACTGACGTCCCACTCACCAGACTGAACAAGGAAAAGATCACAGTAAGCTGCCTGTCAGGCGCTAGAATCCGCCACATAACACAAGCACTCAGGTCACTCCACAGCAAGTACAAGTATGACTCAGTCATTGTCCATGCCGGTGTGAACGACCTGAGACGACCTCCCTGGACTACATGAAAAGAGACATAGAGGAGCTCTCAGATTATGTAGCCCAGGCCGGTATGACCCTGACCCTGAGCAGTATCCTACCCTCACCAAGAATGATGCCACAATACAGAGACAAAATGATCAGCTTTAATAATTGGCTTAATTACTGGTGTCATTCTAAGGGGATCCAATGTCTGTCTGCCTGGGATGACATGCTTGACAAGCCACGCTGCTTCAAGGGACGGCTTGCATCTGTCACCCTGGGCTTCGGATATTGGCAAAGGCTCTTGCCACCCCATAGTGCCTTTTTAGGCAAGGCTCAAATGATAAACCTACCGCCCTAGAAAACAAAAATGGAGAAAACTAAGGGTAATACTGCTCAATGCCAGAAGTCTAAACCTCAAGATGCACGCCTCGAAGCCCTCCTCAGTATGGAGAACATCGATGTCTGTGCTGTGACTGAAACCTGGTTCAAGGCTCTTGAGAGCACCCCAGCACTATCAGGTTATACCTCATATCATGCGTTCGCCCCAAAATCCAGACCGAACCACAAAGGAGGGAGTATCCATATTCATAAAGGATACCCACACCTCCAGGTTAGTGGCAACGCACGAAGCATCGGAGACCATCCAGGTGCAATTAACCATAGGTAAAACTGCCCTACAGTTTGTAACATGCTACAGACCACCTTCTCAAACTCAGGAAACCCACACAGCCTTCCTGAAGACACTGGAGAGTATGAATGTCTCTCCAAACACCATCATATTGGGTGACTTCAACTACCCAAACATAGACTGGGAACATTACTCAAGCCCCAACACCCTAGCCCAAAGGTTCCTTGAGTTCATAAACTCAAATGCTATGGAACAACTAGTCACCATTCCCACAAGAGGAGAAAATATACTAGACCTGATCATCACAAACATGGGGACAAAATGCTCCACACCGAAGTATATCCCTCATTGGTGAGATCAGACCATAAATTAATCTCACTGGAGATCCACATCCCACCCCACCCCAGCAAAAGACCACAGTGAAGAACTTCTCAAAAGCAAACTTCACACTTCTTAAGACTGGAGTGGTATCCTTCAAGGCCCCCGAGCCAGTGGAAACCACAACCCACGCTGCTGAAACCCTTACAAATGCCTTCTACGAGCACCTCCAGGAATGTATGGATCAAGCAATCCCTAATAAAATCAAGACCCTTTCCACCAAGGCAGGCGCTCGGTCTGGTGGACCCCAGCCATAAACAAACTCTACAACAAGAGGAGAAAGCTACTACATGACAGAGCAAAATCCCTAAAAGGGAAGGCATCTCTGATCAATACTAGCAAAAAACTACGATCACTCATAAAATTATCCAAGGCCAACTTTGAGAGAAAAATCGCTAATGACACAAAAGACAATCATAAAGCCTTCTTTAGCTATGTTAGAAACCTGGGTGGAAACTCCCAGATATGCTCAGAATTAGTCCAAAATGATAAAAAAATCACTGAACCCACAGACATTGCCAACATACTGGCAGACAGGTTCAGTGCAAATTTCTCCCTCCCTCCCCAAAAGGAGAAATATCTATCCCACCAGAGTCTAGCCTCCCAAACATCTCAGATGCCCAGGTGAGAGCTGCTCTCTCTAAAGCAAAAACACAGCATCAATGGGACCGGACGGTGTCCCTGGCTGTGTGCTACACGAACTCAATGAGGAACTAAACCCATACATAAGGCTGCTGTTTAATCTTAGCCTCACTACAGGATACGCACCCAAAGAATGGCGACGGCAACTGTGGTCCCACTCCACAAAGGCGGTGCTTCTACGGCCCATGGAAATTACCGCCCCATAAACTTGACGAGCCTTGTCTGCAAGGCTATGGAGAGGATCATAATGGAACTCATAAATAAAGACATTGGGGACCTACAGACACTGGATCCTATCCAATATGGCTTTGTCAAGGGCAGATCCTGCCTCTTGAACTTGGTCGACTTTTTCGAAACAGTCACTAAGGCCATTGATGAAGGTAAGGCAGTTCACACAGCCTACCTTGACCTAGCAAAAGCGTTCGCACAATACCCCACTCGGGCATCATAGAAAAGCTCACCAGCTTAGATGTAAACCCGTATGTCACAAGATGGGTTGCAAACTGGCTCAAGGACAGAACCCACAGGGTTAGAGTTGCTGGTGCCATGTCAGACTCTAAGCCGGTCACGAGCGGTGTCCCACAGGGCTCAGTCCTGGGCCCCCTCTTGTTCGGCATTTATTTTTCTGAAGTGCAGGCAAACATAGGGGATTGTGGCTGACAAAATTTGCAGATGACTGCAAACTGGGCACCATAATTGACACTCCATCAGACACAGACATCCTCCAGAGAGGTCTCATAGAAATGGATAACTGGTGCCAGAGCCATGGCCTTAAGCTAAATGCCAAAAATGTATAGTCATACCCTTTGGGAAAAACAAGGTAACCCCAATTACCACATAGGTGGTAATCCATTAAACACGGAAGAAGTTATCAGGGACCTGGGGACCCAAGTTGACAGTAACCTCTCTTTTGACACTCACATTGCCAAAGTGGTTAGGAAGACCTTCTACATCGCCCACCTGATCATGAAGGGATTCACATCCAGATCAGGAGAGGTCATTGTACCCCTGTACTCTTCACTTATCAGACCAATGATTGAGTACAACGCCCCATTCGGAATGTACCTTACCCGACACCTGCAGCAGTTGGAAAGAGCCCAAAAGTTCCTCACCAAAAGGATAAAGGGGCTCAAACATATGTCATACGATGCCCGACTGAAGAAACTCCAGCTCTATTCAGTCGCATACCGTCTGCTCAGAGGTGATCTGTGCCTGACATACAAGGCCATGTCCAACCCGGAATTAATGGACATGCTCCACCTCAAAAAATCCAAATCCACCAGAGCCACGAGAGCAAGAGACTTAAACCTCAACACGGATATAAATAGGACGTGCTGGAGGGACAGATTCATCACCCAGAGACTCCCTACACTATGGAACAGAATCCCAGTCCATGTGAGGCAGAGCCCCTCACTGACTCTGTTCAACAGAAATCTTGACGAGTGGATGGAAGATCGTAGGTTTACCCCGGGAATCATCTCTGTATCACTGCTGGACAGAGGCACAGCAAACTAATGGGTATAGTATTCTCATCCTAAGGGGTGGTGAAAGCCACACACACTCTGGCTAGGCTTATAAATGCCCTAGGGCAGATAGCCTAGTATGAACCTATGAACATATGCAATCATCTACAAACCAAATTTTCACTACAGAACTGCTCATAAAACTGTGCTCTCTAAAGAAGTACAGAGCAAATACCTTGCACGCTGGCAAGCTTAAAGCAGCTAGTTTGCACATCTAGTAGCAATACCATTAAATTTAGTATCATAAAGCCTAGTCAGCCTACAATTCCAAAAAAAGCACCTTAAGTAGCCTTCTGTTAACCCCCACACACCACACCCTTGTAGCACACCAATTAAAGGGCCGGACAAAAGGGATATACTACTTCCCCAACTTCTTTGTTGCTAGCTTGGTGGATTTGGGTATCTCGAGACAATGTATCAATTATCTCATGTTTACTGACAACCACTTGATCCTTAATGTAACAGACACATAACATCAATGAAGGATGCATACAAGTACATATCAGTTTGTCAAAATCTCACATACACACACACACAAAACCACCCACTACACAGAGCAAGCAACACACAAAGACCAACATATGCCAAGGCACTTAAATGCAACCTTCCTAAACCACCCCAAAGGCAACCTAGACCTGCAAAGCTTATCCTCAATAAACCCAAAATCACAAAAAAGTAACGCCTATCACCACACACACAGCCACACTCAATAGAGCCCCAAACACAAAGCCCATAAAGCAAGTAAACACACTTCACAGAGCCCCAAACACAAAGCCCACAAGGCAAGTAAACACACTTCACAGAATTCTAGTAAGAGGAAAGTACAGTTGTGTACACGTACCATAAATGTAGATGCTACAGTGTATTCATGTTGCAGTCATCACATTTGGGTTATCTGCCTGCAGGTAGCCGTCAGCTGGCCTGAATACCAGAGTCTTGGGATTTCTGCGTCGGATGCTGTCGCTTCTTCCATGACGTCAGGTCATCAGGGGTATAAAACATGCAGCCGATGATATTACATCAGTTTTTCTTGCCCCAGATGTCAGGTGCCCCCAAAATAGGAGCAATTACATGGTATGCAATACCCCCTGCAAAAAACAAATACCAATGATATAAGATATACCAGACAAAAAAGATAGGACAGAAGTCAAGAGAAGTCAGGGGGCTGGAGGGAGGGTAACCAGGACTGCAACAGTGAATACACTTGAACATCTGCATTTGTAGTAAGTGTATGCAACTGTACTATGTTCTTTGTGTTTCACTGTTGCAGACATCACATTTGGGTTAATTCCCAAAGCTAAGGAAGGGTGGAGGCAGTTATGAAGCATTAGGGCTGGCAATCAGGCCCTGTAAGACTGCTGTGGCAAATCCAGCTCTGGATTTAGAAAATATAGGCAAGTGGTAGTGCTTGCTGAAAGTGTGTACAGAGCTCCAAGTTTGCAGCTTCCAGAATGTCCCTGGTAGGGACTCCCCTGAGAAATGTTGTAGAGATAGATGTAGGCCTAGTGGAATGAGTTCTGATCCCCTGTGGGGTAGGTTTCCCATGGTGCTTGTAGCAGAAATGGATGCAATGTGCTATCCATTTAGAAATGGTTTGCTTTGAAATGGCCTTGCCCTCTGCCCCTGCAGCAAAGCTGACTAGCAGCTGGTCAGATTTTCTGAAAGACTTAGTCCTGTCCAGATAGAACCTAAGCTGCCTGTGCACGTCCAGGGAATGCAGGATCCTTTCCCCTTTATTCTAAGGATTAGGAAAAAAGGTTGGCAAATGAATGGACTGGTTTAAAGCCACACAACACCACTTTGGGCATAAAAGATGGGTTAGTCCTGAGGGAAACCATGTCTGGATGGAAGATAATGAAGGGTTCCACTGCCATAAGGGTCTGCAATTCAGACACTCTTCTTGCTAAAGTGATTGCTAGAAGTAAAGCTGTTTTCCACGAGAGGAATTTTTACTCTGCTGTGGCCGCAGGTTCAAAGGGCGGAAGTGTGAGCTTTTCTAATACAAAGTTAAGGTCCCAGGCTGGAGTGGGAGCTCTCCTGGGGGGGGGGTTAAATTTTTGGTTCCTCTTAGGAACTGTTTTACCAGAAGATGAGAGAAGAGGGGTGGCTCAATATTAAAATGAGCTGAGATGGCAGAGGCATGAATCTTAATTGAAGACAAGGAGAAGCCTTTGTGGAGCATTTCTGTTAAGCAATCTAGTATATGAAGTAAGCTGGACACAGTTGTGCCCATTCCCTGAGACTGGCTCTAGGAATAGTATCTTTTCCATTTTTCCGAACAGGATTTTCTAGTACTAGGCCTCCTTGCCTCAAGAATGACATCCAAAACCTGCTTACTAAGGGTTGCTGGGGTTGAATTCAAGGGATTAGCCAAGGCTGTAAGGTTCAGGGTATGTAGCCGAGAGTGCAGAATCTGGCCCGCCTGCTGAGACAGCAGGGAAGGAGTCTGAGGCAGGTGCCATGGTTGTAGCACTGTCATACTGCATGCAAAAGAGGGTACCAGTGCTGGCGTGGCCAGTCTGGTGCAATCAGGATTGTCCTTGGCTTGTCCTGTTTGATTTTTAGTAGAACTTTCGAGAGGAGTGGCAGAGGGGGAAAGACCTGCACTGAGAGGCTTTCCCAGGTGAAGGACAGGGCATCCAATTTCCAAGCTTGGCTGTGGGGAGTTCTGGTGCAATATTTGTTCAATTGATAGTTCTGAGGGGAAGCAAAAAGGTCCACCTTTGGTGTCCCCCACCTGTTCCTCAAAAGCGTGAATATTTTGGGTTCCAGTTTCCACTCGTGTGGGTCCATGAGATTTCTGCCCAAGTCGTCTGCCAGTGAATTTAGTTTGCCTGGCAGGAATTAAGCTTGTAAGTGCACTTGGCTGCTCAAGGCTGTGTTCCACAGAGCCATGGCTAGTTTGCAGAGTGGGTAGGAATGGGTTCCCCCCGCTTGTTTATGTAGCACATAACTGTGGTGCTGTCTGTCTTTACCAACAGTTGTCCTGGAAGAATAAGGCCCTTGAAGACTGTCAGAACATTCTGTACAGCTAACATTTCTTTTTGACTGACATGCAGGTGCATTTGCTTTGGGTTCCATTGACCTTAATGCACTTCCCTACCATGTGAGCACCCCCCCCCCCATGCACAGTCTGATGAGTCTGTTAGGGTTTGGGCGGCAGGGGGTACAGTGAAAGGGGAGTCCCTTGTTGTGGTTGCAGGCCTCTACCCACCAAAGGAACTCTGTCCTTAGGCAAGGAATGATAGAAATCATTGTTTCCAGGTCTTGAGAATGTTGCACCAGAGACTTTTTAGGTACCATTGAAGTTTCCTCATATGCAGTCTTGCATATAGAATTAGTAGAATGCAAGAGGCCATGAACCCTAGGGCTTGCAGTATTTTTCTTGAAGATAACCAGGTTTTGGTGGCCAGTAGATTTAAATAGTTTGTCAAATAAATTTGTTTCTCTGGAGTGAGGAATGTCATCTGGGAATTTGTGTTCAAGCTTGCTCCCAAGAATACAATCTGTTGGCTGGGTACCAGTTGTAATTTCTTTTCGTTGATGGTGTACCCCAGTGAAGTTAGAAGTCTCTTTACAAATGCCAGGTGCTAAAGTAGCAATTCCTGCCTGTCCACCTGAATTAGGCAATCGTCCATGTATGGGTAAATTTGAATTCCTCTCTGCCTGCAATATGCAATGGCTGGAGCTAGGCACTTTGTGAATACCCTGGGTGCAGAAGGTAAGCCAAAGGAAAGTGCAGAGAACTAATAGTGCATAGAGCCTGCTCTGAGGCATAGACATTTCCTGCAAGATTTCCTTATGGGGATGTGGAGATAAGCTTCTTTTAAATCCAGGGTTGCTAGCCAGGAGTCCTTGGCTAGCATAGGAAGCAGCTGTTGGAGAGTTAGCATTTTGAATTTTGGAACCACGAAAAAGGTGTTGAGAATAGACAGATCTGGGATAGGATGCCAAGAGTTTTCTTTTCTGGGGACCAGAAACAGCCTGGAGTAAAAACCTTGTCCCCTTTGTTCTGCTGGGACAGGTTGAACAGCCTTGATACTGAGAAGAGAAAGTACTTGCTTTTGGGCCTCTGCCCACTGGTTTGGGGGGAGGTCTGGCCATCCGCTTATGGATGGGAGTGAGTGGAACTGAAATCTGTATCCCTGGGAAACGATGTTTAAGACCCATTTGTCTTGGGTAATGTATTACCAGTTTTTGGCATGCAGTGCAAGTTTCCCTCCTAAAGGTGCAAGTACTTGGGCAAGGCTTGGAAGAGTTAAGAATAAGTCATTGTGCAATTTTACCATAGGATGGAGGCTTACTACTCCCTGCTTTGGATATGCGAGCACTCCATTGCTTAGATCTGTGCATAACCAGAGACTGAAGTCTTGGTGGTCTGCTGCCCCTTGGTTTGGACTGAGAAGGCCTGGAAGGGACTGGAAAAGACCAGTTTTTTGAAGGCCAATGCCTACTGAATCTAGGTGGCTTTACTCTAAGAAATCTTTACAGCTTGCATAGATTTAGCTTTCTCCTCCATTCTTTTGAGGACTTCTGCTTTATTACCAAATAGACGCTCTTGACTTAATGGTGCATCCAGTAACTTTGCTTTGACATGGTCTGGCAAGTTTTGTTCCTTAAGCCAAACATGTCTTCTAAGAACAGATTCAGCGACAGCAGCCCTGCAAGATGCTTCTAAAGCATCAAACCCACATTGCAAAGTATGTTTATCAACTTGGTTAGCAAAATGCAATAACTCTTGTAAATCTTTGTGTTCTGCACAATCAGGAATCAACAACATTTTTTGTTTAATTAACTCCATAATATGCTGCTGATACTTTATATGAAACTGGCAATTTAAAGCCCTAATGGCAAGCATAGCAGAGGTGTATACCTTTTTTCCCAATCTGTCTAATGCCCTGGAATCCCTGTCCGAAGGGGTAGGATTTTTAGCAGTTGTAGCCTTAATACATTTAGGTCCCTGAGAAATGGTCTCTGGATCTGCAGTAGGATTCCTAAAAAGGAATTTGTGGGAGTCAGGCACTCTATAGTACCCGTCAGGTTTCCTGGGAGCTGGAAGCAAGGTATCAGGGGTAAGGCTGAATTCCAGGAAGACATCTATAATTTCCAGAACAGGAGGGATAGCTAGAGGTCTGTGCTGAGGCAAGCTTAAAAATTCCCCGAGTCTCTTTTTGGACTGGGAGTAGTCCTGGCTCTCCCAGTGGAAATGTTCTCCAAGGGTGTGCAGGGTTTCACCAAAGGAAAAATCTTCTGGAGGGGAAGCAGAGGGAATGGAATCCTCTGCATCAGAATCCTCATTAGGTAGATAATGGTATAGCCTGGAAATCAGAAGGATCAGACAAATCAGATTCCTGATCAGTAGGATCAGAAGGAAAATTAGTTCTGGGTCTTTTTGAGGGGGAAGGCTGACTTCCCCTAATTAAAGTAATGAGATCCGCAGCCATTCTAATAATTTGTTTTTGTGGCATGTGGGCCTTAGAATGCGCTTTGGTCGTCGGTTTCCTAGGCGTAGTGCGAACTTTAGGCTTGAGAAATTCGGTATTTTTGGTTTGAAAGGAAGTTGGTTTAATATGAAAATCAGAAGGCCTGAAAACACCCTGAGAAGCTGGTGCCTGTACAGCAGCTTTGGACCCATCCAAGGTAGAGACATCCGCAGGTTCCATAGTCGAAGAAGCATGTCATGGCATACTGGACTCCGAATGTGTCTCAGTAGAGTCCTGCGAATCTGGAAAAGCAGGCATCAGGGGCTGCGAAAGCGCCAGAGTACCGGCGGACTGGCGACTACCTTAACATTAGTGTCGTCGGCAGCCTTAAACCTATGCAGTCTGTCTCTGTCTTTATCCTTTCATTTTTTTTCGGAAGATCGGTAGTTGGATGGCTTACCGGATTCATTTCTGAGTAGGGAGCTAGAGAGCGAAAGAATTTAGCTACAAAAATAGCCCGACAATGAATAGTTTGGGCGTTGAACAAGACACAAAACTGACAGCAAGGGACATCGTGGTCTGGGCCTAAACAGGTGATGCAGTAAGAATGAAAATCTCTGTGAGGTATTTGCTTTCCACAGGCAAGACAATTATTAATTTTTTCTGACATTGGTTAGAGCAAGAAAAAAGGATCCCAACGAGGTACTTATCTTTTAGAAGACTTCAGGTCTGAAACTCAAAAAACAAAAATTTCAGGAGTCGGCCGACTGGCACTTGCGAACTGTTTCTGCCTCAGGCACCACACGGCAAGAAAGACTGATGTAATGGCGTCGGCTGCATGTTTTATACCCCTGACGACCTGACGTCATGGAAGAAGCGACAGCATCCGACGCAGAAATCTCAAGACTCTGGTATTCAGGCCGGCTGAGGGCTACCTGCAGGCAGATGACCCAAATGTGAGAAATGCAACAGTGAAACACAAAGAACATATTCCCATTACACAACATACTGATGATGTCCCTCTTAGCAGGCTGAACAAGTTGAAGATAACAGTTAGTTGCCTACCTGGAGCCATGATCTGCCAGATTACACACGCACACAAGTCACTGCACCTTAAGTACCAGTATGACTCAATTACAGTCCAGGTGTAAATTACTTGAAACATACCTACCTAGACTAGATGAAGAGAGACATTACTGATCTCTAACTATGTGGCTCATGCCAGTATGATCCTAGCATATTACCTTCACCAATGATAATGCCAGAATACAAACAAAAAAATGATAGTCTAATAACTGACTGAGGTTTCTGGTGTTATTCCAAGAGGAACCAACATCTGTCAACATGGAAGGACACTTAACAGACCACATCGTCTTACCAAGGATAATCTACTCCTGTCCCCTCTAGGCTTTCAAATACTGGCTAAAACTTTATCCTCCTCCATACAGCCTTTTTTAGTCAATGTCAAATGAAAAAAACTTACCAACACAGCAAACTTCACTCAAGTGCATCTCAAGGTTTTACTACTCAATGTCAGGAGCCTAAAAAAAGAAATGACACTCCCTCCAAGTCTTCCTCATCCTGGAGAATAAAGACATCTGTGCTGTTACCAAGACATGGTTTAAAGCTGTAGAAAGTACACCAGCAATTAGACCAGTAGCTGCACCAACAAGGACCACAAAATGTGTGTGTACATGTATGCATATATAATATATATGTACATATATACAAGTAGATAGATATATATATTCACTGCATATATGTAGACACATATATGCAGTGAATATAAAAAGTTTACACACCCCTATTAAAATGCCAGGTTTTTGGGATATAAAAATGAGACCACAATAAATCATTTAAAAACTTTTCCCTCCTTTAATGTGACCTATAACATGTACAATTCAATTGAAAAATAAATCTGTTAGGGGAAAAACTATAAAAAGTAAAAAACGTACAATAAGCTGGTTGCATAAGTGTGCCTTGCTGGGAAGCCTGTTCCATTGGAGGGGCAGTCTCTGGGACACATCTGTCTCTACAGCATGTTCTGTTTAAGTCACAGACAAAATCCAGGTCCCTAGACCATGTACTTCTGGCACTCTGACTTACAAATATGCAAGAGAAATCAGTGAAAAGGGTAGGAAAAGCATACAGGAACATTCTATTCAAGGAAAAAAAAGGCATCTGACCTCCAGGCCTTCTTGCATGAAGTTCTGGAGCAGAATTTTTCCAGTGGATGGTTCAGCGAAAAGGCAAAGAGGTCTAACTTGAGTGACTCCTTGCAGATTGATCAAATTTTGGAAAACCTCCTGATCTAGTTTCCTTTCATGAGGGACTGCCTTTGTCCTGCTCAGATTGTCAACCACACAATTTTGCTCTGATGGGATGTAGAATGCCTGTAGAGTGAAATTTTGATGTGATGCTATATCCCAAGCTAACATGGCTAGTCTGCAAAGGGGAAAGACCTTGTTCCCCCTTGCCTGTTTATGTAACACAGGACTGTGGCATTGTCTGCAACAGCTTGAAGAGGTCTACGGGAACAATGATGATTCAACGAGTTGAATGCCTTGATTACAGCAAGCATCTCTTTTATATCTATGTGCTTGCATCTATCCCTGTTGTCCCAAATACCCTGCACATTTTATCCATCCTGAAATTGCTCCGGAAGCAAAGTCTGAAGAGTCTCTGGTGACTGACTGCCTTGGACAGTGTGTGTGTGTGTGGGGGGGGGGGGGGGGGGGCACGCCTACATTTACGGATATTTCCCATCTCCACCAAGTGATTTCTCTTCTGACAAATCCCACAACTGGGATTTGAAAAGATAACGGGTGCTTGGCCACAGAGACTTTAGGATATCACTGTATCTTTCTCAGTGGAGTTTTGCAGGGGATATGAGAATCACAAATGCCACGAGACCCAAAATCCTGACGTATTCCCATGCAGTGACCAAAGTCTGAGGGAAAAATCCTAGAAAGAGATCTAGGTAGAGCTCTATTTTCCTGTGAAAGAAAAGCTGTTTGAACTGAAATGTCTAGCAGACAGCCCAGGAACACAATCCTGTGTGATAAAATCAAAAACAACTTTTGAATGTTCCCTTGGAATCCAGTTTCTGAACTTTGGAAAAATGTGGATAGCTTGTAGCCAGCAAAGAGCTATAACTGCAACCAGACACTTTGTGTGAACACTCTTGGTAGAGTGGATAGTCCAAAGAGTAAGGCAGAAAACCAATAATGTGATCCAAATGCACAAAACCTTAAGAAACGCCTTAAGTCTGGATGAACAGGGATGTGATAAGCATCTTTTAGATGTAGTGTTACCGGGAAACTTAAATGAGAAAGAAGTGGTAACAGGTTGTGAAGTGGCAGCGTTTTAAACTTTTTCACCATCATGAAATTATTTTAGGAAAGAAAAAGTCCAGAACTGATCTCCAGGAATTTTTTTTTCTTGGCACCAAAAGCATCACTGAATAAAAACTTTTCAGTCTGGGAAGGAGGAACTGACTCTGTCACTCCCTGAGACAGCATATGTTGAAGGGCAGGAGGAAATAAAGGAGTCTGATCTGGTGGAAGAAGGAATTATCCCCTGGAAAACAGTAATTTCCTCCCACTGCCATCTGTAATCTTTATGAATGATCTTTGGAACCTATTTGCCTGAAAATAAGTGGAGATTCAGATTTTCTGAAAGGGAAAAGGAACTGCCAGGGTGGGAGGAAGGAACAAAGTCCCTTAAACTGTCATTTTGACTTGTTGAACTGTCCTTTTTTGGAGGGGGGGCTGTATTCATTTTTTTAACCCCCCACCCCTTGCCATTTCTTTTTAAATATCTGTTTACCAACATTTTGCTGAAACTGTTTATTTTGTTCCCTGCCAAAACTGGATGAGTGGTTACAGAATCCCTTATACATTTTGGAAAAGGAGGACTGAAAAATTAAGAGATTCTCTGCATCAGCCTCTCTCATCACACTTCTTGATAACCTCTACAACAAAGCCTGCACAGTAGCATTCTCTTCAATGGTAGGAAAGCTCTGAAGGGCATGGTACTCAAATCCATCTTCTTAGGCAGCTCAGCTCGATCTGCCTAATGGTTTGAGTGTGTGAAAAGTATTCCGAAGCTTTGGAAGCTGGCCAGTTGTTATATCCTTGGCAGGCTATAACCCATATAGCTAAGGTTATTGCAGGAGTGACCGATATGATGGACGTCTTAAGAAAACTCTGCAGCATAAAGGATTTGAAAGGCATGTCAGCTAACATTCAATGTAAAAAGAAGATACTAAATCATATAGCTTGGCCACAAAAAAGCAAAATACAAAACGGATGGGGATACCTTCAAATATCCAACAAAAATACATCAGAGTAACTGGAAGTTAAGGAGAAAGCACAAAGGGAAAAACAAAAATGGGGGTGTCTTGGTGCAATGACAGTTCACTCTCTCAGTAGTGTGTGCAGTACTGAATGCCATATATATTTTTACAAAGAAATAGTCAACAAAATGGTAATAAAACTAGTACAAGATCAACATAAGAAGTTATACGACAAAACAGAAAATGAAGCACTAAAGAATATAAAATCAAATAGGAAAAAGAAAAAAAAAATATCTTAAAGGCAAGACTTCTGTTATAAGAAGCAGGAATGAGGGCTATGCAAAACGGACATTACTGTAAGAACTTAAACAGAAGTAAATTCCGGGAATAGACTGCCAACAGAGAGACAGACGGAGAGCTGAGGAGTTTCAATTACTATGGCAGGGGGTCAAGAATGTACTTAAAACATATGGAAAGCTGGAGAAAAGAAAGTAGGCTGCTGGTAAATGAACAAACAGTTAACTCTGACTTACTTTAGATATGCATTACTCACTGTGAAAGGACAGATTACATTAAATCAATAAGTTCTCTCCTACTGACAAATTATGCACTACTACACACAAAAGGCATCTGGTAAACTTTAACAATCTGACAAGCACTAGTCATTTTTGAGATGTTTCCTTAAGCTATGTAGAAGACACGTATTATGGTACTCCTAAATATGCTCCATTATTGTGATATAATGTAATTGGCTGTTTGAAAACGCTAAGGATATTTTAATATTTTGGCCATATATCCAGTGTGCAGTTACAAAAGAAACTCTCATACGCTACCCATCTCTAAAACACATTTTTAAATAAGTTATCTCTGTCTGTATCAATATACATTTGTTGTGTTACAAGCAAATACACTAATGACTTTTTATGCTACTGCTTTGATACTAATTTCTTAGCAATGCTATCTCCTACATAATTCCTTCAATCTATTGATTCCATATGGGAACATTTTTTCCTCGGGTAAGTCCACATATGTGCTAAAAAGTACAATTTTACCTCTGTAAGCACTGAGGTCAGATTCTATTGGTGCCTTTAATGTGCTGGCTTCTGGCTTACTAGATTGGTTTGAAGTGGTTGTTTTATGTGTATTCAACAACTTAAGCACGTCAGCTCAAACTTTATTAAACTCCTGTATGCATCACCACTGAATGCATTAAATGCCTCCAAAACTACAAGATCCATACTGTAACCAAGTTCTGTCAAGACAGCTATAGGCAACAAACTTTGATCCTTGAAAATCAAAGCTTCCCTCTGGTAAACATAGGATTCTTGCTCAGCTGGTCTATTCTGGTAAACAAATTAAATTCTACATAAATAAATATGCAAGGCTTCTCGACGACACTCTATTTAGCTGCGTAAGTTAGTGACTCTGACTATGGCCATTACAACAAACACTGATATTGAAAAACAATACCCGTTGCAAGCAATCATCAACTGCCAACTGTGCAAATCACATGTATCTAGAATTCAGCTGATCACTACAACCACCACACACTCCAGCAAATGACAGAAAGAAACAGAGTACTAACCAGTCTCAAGATCTAACAGCACCACCATAAACTCCAATTCCTTCAGCAGAAGCTAACAACCTCGGCTAGTTTATCCAACATCAGAATTACTTAGGCAAAGTCAGCAAAACCAAGAGCTACTGTGCATCAACACCAGTGTACACTCCAGCACATACAACTATATGCCATTATTCACATTCTTTTACCCACTCAGAGGCAACCATACCCACAGATTATGTGGAAATGAGGCATCAGTTTTTATGAACTACCATACAGGTGACGCACATTACAAGACTTCACCTGAACTAATGGAAATAATGGAAATAAATCATACACTTGTCTATCAGGTATATCAGTATTTCAACACTCACTTTATGATAAGCGTTAACATGTGATGCAAATTTGTCTTCATTAATGCAACAGATTCATGAAAAAAAAAAAGAAGTTATGTACTCGCCATAACATTCCATCTGAGTAGTTGTATTTCATTTGTCTTCAACCTGTGGGTTACGGATCCGATCCGGCAACTTTTACTAGCATCTGCTCAGAGCTCCAAACTCCTCCCCTTACCCATAATACAACTCCACTGCCTTCCATCCCCAGATCGAGTTTGCTGAACCTTATACTGATAACCCGACCTGAAAAATTACTTGTGACCTATACTGCAGCCCTTAGACTGATCATATGCCAAGGTCCTGGGGAAGGAGGGAGGGACGGTTGAAGACAAATGAAGTACAACTACTCAGATGGAACGTTATGGTGAGCACATAACTTCTTTATCTGAAGTTTACTTCATTTGGTCTGCAACCTGTGGGACAGAGTCCCCAGCTACTAAACTCCTGGGAGGCCCTCATGGAAGGATATTCCAAAGCACCATGGAACCAAATGATGCTCTCCTTCTGGAAGTCAAATCCAATTTGTAAAGAGAAATAAACGTATGAGATGAGGACCAAGTAGCTGCAGAACAAATATCATCCAAAGACACTCTAGACCAAAAGGCCGCAGAAGTAGCCATGGACCAAGTGGAATGAGCTTTCACCTCACCTGGAGGAGACATGCCTCTGTCCTTATAGACCTGATGGATGCATGAAGAAATCCATCTAGCAATAGTGACCTTAGAGATAGGTTTCCCCAAAAAGGGTTTATACAAGGTTACAAAACAACTGATCAGATTTACAAAAATTTATTTTCCTGTGTAAAACAGAATCATAACTGTCTATGAACATCCAAACAGGTGGAGTTTGTATTCCATCTTAGTAAAACTGGGAAAAAACACAGGCAAATTGATGGTCTGATTGATATTGACTGGTGATGCCACCTTAGGAAGAAAGGATGGATTGGTTTGCAGGGAAACCCTATCTTTGTGAAAAAATATATTAGGAACTTTGATGGACAAGGCCTGCAATTCTGAAACACAGAAAAGCTGTTTTCCAAGATAAAAATTTTAGATCTGCAGTTGTGGCAGGCTCAAAAGGCGGAGCGACCAAGGCTTGAAGAACCATAGTAAGGTCCCATGGGGGAACAGGATCTTTGACCAGGGGGACGTAACAAAAAGGTGGCTTTAATAAAGGCTTTACACAGTCTGGAAGAGGCTAGAGAGGCAGAATTCTTGCCCACATGAAAATGAGAGATGGCAGCCAACTGAATCTTGACAGTAGAAGAACTAGCTCCGTGTTGAAAAATATCAGCTAGAAAATCAAGAATGGTGGAAATAGGAGCTGTGAAGGGGTCTAAACTCCTTTGAGAGGCCCAAAAGGAAAAACGTTTCCACTTGTTGCGATAAATTTTCCTGGTCGAAGACTTATGAGCAGCCACCAGAATAGATCTAACGGAGGAGGATAGTCCAGGAGTCCTTGCAATCACAGGAACTGGAGCAGCCAAGCTGCGAGCCTCAGACTGTCTATATTCGGATGAGGCACCCCCGAAGGGTGTGATATTAGATCCTGAATGGGATCTAGGATCCAAGGCAGAGCCATAAGGTGAGACCAAAGGAAGGGAAACCATACCTGATGAGGCCAGAATGGGGCAATAACGATCACTTTGCTCCTCAGTCGACAAGCTTTCTGTAGAAATCTAGGAATAAGAGGTACTGGCAGGTAAGCATACAGAAGACCGGAAGGCCAAGCATGAACTAGAGCGTCTCTGGGGGACTCCCACAGCAGGGGGTTCAGAGGGAAAAACTTGCTGCACTTCGCATTGGAAGGAGATGTGAAGAGATTGCAGCAAGGTTGACCGCATACGCTGAAGATCTGTTCCGCTACTGACATATTCATTCAGAGACCACTCGTAAAGCATCAGAATGGTCTGACTTGGCCTGTCCGCTAGGATGTTGGACCATCCCGGACTGTGCATTGCGATGAGAAAGCAACCGGTGGAGATTGCCCATTCCCACACTCTCATGGCCTCGCAACAAAGATGGTAAGATCTGGTCCCTCCCTGTTTATTATACCAGACCAGTGACATGTTGTCTGACTGAATTCCAATCGTTCCCAGAGGAAGAAAGGCATGAAGGGCCTGCAACGCTAGAAGGACCACCCCCTCAACTCTAGGAAATTTATGTGCAAGCTGGTCTCTATGGGGGACCACAGGCCTTGGACTGTCCTACCTGAACAATGCCCCCCATCACCCGAGTTGGGAGGCATCCGTGGTCACTGTGGCTTGGGCTGGGGCTGGAATAAAAGGTCGTTCCCTCCAGAATGTTTGGAGAGCACATCCACCATATGATGCACGACCAACAGACTCGACTGAGTTGAACTGGATATGCCAATGGTAGTTCCAACAGGGACTAACTAGTCCACTGTAAAATTGTTATGTGTAACCGGGCACACGGGAGAAGAGTTATGGTTGCCGCCATCGAGCTTAAGGCCTTCAACACCGATTCTGCCATTGGGGGATGACAGTGGTAGATCAGGGAGACATTCATCCTTGGGTTTTGAACTCTCTCCGAGGTCAGGAAGATTTTGCACTGAAGAGTATCTATCCTGTCACCAATGTAGTCTATCACCTGTACAGGATCTGGGAGAGATTTGGATGCACTGAATGTGATCCCCAAGCACAGGGCAAGAGTCAGGAAATAATCCCTGGTTTGGAAGAGTAGATGCCTGGTGGGAGCAGTGATAAGCCAATCGTCCAGATCCGTACGAATAGACCTGAATCCCCTGAAGCCTCAGGTGAGCCGCTACCACCATCACTTTGGTAAACACCCTGGGGGCTGGGGGCTGTGGTGAGACCAAAGAGTAGGGCTCAAAATTGGTAATGATTGACTCCTATCCAGAAGATGAGGAACCTCCTGGCGCTTCTGTGCATTTTTTTGTGTGACAGTAAGCATCCTGGGAGGTCTAACGAGCACATCCAGTCACTCTCTTGCAGGTACGGCATGATGGACTGTAATGTGACCATCCGGAACTTCTCTTTAGCAACTGACAGGTTCAGGGTAGAGAGGTCCAGAATGGGCCTCAAGTCCCCCGTTTTCTTTGGCACAAAAAAGAACCTGGAGTAGAAGCCCGATCTGGACTGATCTGAGGGGACAGTTTCGATGGCTCGTATTTCTAGCAGCTTGGAAATTTCCTGTGCTGCTACCTCCCTTTGCGTGGGTGGTATGTCCATGAGGTGTCTGGGAGATTTGAGGGAACCCACGAAGGAGAGAGAGTATCCTCTGGATATGATCTGAAGCACCCAATGGTCTGTTATGGACTCCCATACCACTAGGTGCAAGGACAATCGTCCCTGATTGCCTCCAGAGTATAGCAGTCGGGCAACCCCTCTGGGATGCTGCCTGGGTCTGTCCGAGAAAGGTTATCGAGACCCAAAATTCCTTGGACCCTCTCTGGCTCTGGGCCGGCATCCATTCTGTCCCCCTCTGCCTCTGGGGGAAGAGCCCCAAGTGTGCAGGGAATACTGTGACTCCCAGAACCACATCTTTTGCCCTCTCTGGTTCCGGGAAAAGGACCTTTTTGAGGGTTCGAGAAGCGAAGCGGATCTCAACGGCAAACAAGGTCTTCCCATCCTTCTCACTCTGGACTAATGTCTCCGACGGTCTTACCAAACAGAGTAGAGCCGGCATTAGCAAAGGACGCCTTGAAGGGTTCCCAAAATTGACAACCTGAGCCAGGCGTTGCGCCTCATGGACACGCTGGACCCAGCTGCCCTAGCCGCTCCTTCCGTAGCATGTAAAAGGAGTTGCATGGACGTGTTGGAGACTGCAGTGGCCATCCTCGTGGAGAATGAAGCCCTGTCCTCTTACGACATGGACTTGGGGAGAGACTCCTCCAGCTCCTTTACCAGGTTGCATTGGGAGTCTAGTGACATGGGCCAGGTAGTTCAACGCCCTAAATCGAAAAGGTAGCTGAAGCGTAAACCCGCTTCCCTAGGTGGTCCATCATCCACGACGCTCGGTCAGGAGGATGAACCGAGGAACTCTCCTGAGCAAGTTCCTTCTTCGTGGCTGCTGCTACCACAATAGCATCTACGGGGAGCCCTTGTTCCATGCTGGTCTGTCTATGGGGGGATTTAAAATCTTGTCGGGTCTTTTTGGGATAGGTTCCATGGTGCCCGGTTCCTTCCATGCCCGCGAGGTGACCAAATCCACCAAAGGATCCGCGGGAGGGGACACCCAGGAAGTAGATGGGCCCGTGCCGAAAGCCTCCAGGAACACGGACTCGTGAGAAGAGGGTTTGGGGGCAGACCAACCTCCCCGTTGGCACAAGATTTCCATGATGTCTCCAAAGGAGACATCTTCGGGAGGGGACCTAGGGGAACCTTCTCCATCATCTAAGTCCATGCCCTCGGTGAGGGACTCGGGGGAGTCCAAGTGCTTCCTCTTACACGTATGCTTGCAAGGTACCTCCCCGGTGGGGTTCTCTGGGGAGGCCTCACAAGCCACTTGTTCCTCAGGGGGAACAGTCTGGGGCTCTTTGAGCATGGGCTGTCCCTCTGGTAAAACGATGGGGACCATAGACAGAGCCGAGGGGGCAGTCAGAGGTCTCTATCCAGCAGAGAGAACCCTTTCTACCATGAACGTCGAAGGAGGAGAGTGAACTTCCTGAGAAACCAATAAGGAGGCTGGTCTCCCTGGGTCCGACGAGAGAATCACAGCCGGGCCTGAAGTGAACGGAGCTACGAGGGAGGGAACTTGGCCCGACAAAGGCAGAGCTGACTAAAGAAGTTCCACTCCCCCGAGAGCTGCTCAGATCGGAGCTGGTCGGATCCAAAATGATCTAGGCAGCTGTCGGTGTCGAGGAAGCAGGTACAGTCGGTGCCGACCTCCTGACCAAAGCCATCCTCGGATGCAAATACTACGAACTATAAGGTCGGATCGGAGAAGGAGATATCGGCTGGGAAAAAGGAAGCGAGCTCCCCCCTCCAGAGGGAGGGGGCGGGCAAGACCCCCATCTGGATCAGAGTACGAATAAACCTCATCATTTTATCCAGATCAACCTCTGACAAAGACTGGGTGGACCTCTACGAGGCCACGGACTCCAACCTGGCGGGTCGGGGCACCAAGGCCCTAGAAGCTGAGTGCGTCTCCTATGGCTCTGGGGAGAAACTCTGAGATTGGAGCCGAGAGGAGTCACGCATCTGTAACATTTCCCACAGTGGAGGGAGGTTCTCTATTCCCTTGCCTTCGATTCTCTCTCCTTCTCTATGCCCCTTTTCCGCTCCACTTCCACAGGCTTTTGTACTGGAGGTTGAGTCCCAGCCTGGGAGGGAGGAGAAGCCAGGGGGAGAGAGAGGAAGGAGAGGCAGCCACAGCAGCTGCTGTGACCGAACCCGGAGACAAGGAAACAGTATCTGAAGGGGGAAGAAGGCCTTTGAGGGCCAACGTGGCCTTCCTATCCTTAATGGTGCGGGGTTGAAGCTCGCACATATACTGCAGTCCACACTCAGATGGGCCACGCCCAAGCACATACACAGAGTGTGGCCATCCACAGGGGATAATTTATGGCCACACTCAGTGCAACATTTAAAGGGAGGCTTGTCAGCCATACTATCAGAGAATGAAACCTTAAGAAAAAAGTAGTTTCTTTCTTACTGACACACACACACACACACACACACACACACACACACACACACACACACACACACACACACACACACACACACACACACACACTCACCACACTTTTACACAGAAAACACTGAGGGGGGAGCAAAAAATCCACACAATAATATAAACTACTCTAACTACTCCAAAACTCTAACTCGACGCACCAAGCGAGGGGAGGAGAAAGGGGAACTTATACTACACTACCTAACAATTTTTGAAAGAAAAAATATATTCAAAAAGGTTTTATCCACTTGACTAAGTTTGATCTCAAGAGATCACGATGCATAAGCTATTCACAGGCAAATGAGATCTGGGGATGGAAGGCAGTGGAGGTGAGTTTGGAGCTCGGAGAAGATGCTAGTAAAAGTTGCCGGCTCGGAAAGAAATATGAATGGGAAAGAAAGAGATCGGATATGGTGTAATGCTTAGCCAAACTAATCAATACAAAAAAAGTAGTTCCAAAGATATATGGAGAGTAACATAGGCAAAGGCACCAAGATATAAAAAAGTTTCACAACGCAAAAAATACCCTCACAAAGAGGGAATGTAGAACAGAAGATTAGTAAAGCAAAAGTTAAACAAATAAAAGTTGAGGTTATGGAATACGTACGAAGATAAGGATTTAGTGCAGAAAGCACAAAAATGGTCATGTCACAGCATGATGGAACAAGTGAGTCCCTAAAATACGGAGAAACAGCTAGAGAGGGAGACATCTAATGAAGAAATATAGACATGGGAGAGAAAGATTTTTATATGGTGCAATATTTATGCAAAGGACAAAGAAAAACTAATAAAAAAGCAGCACCAAAAAACAAGAAAACAAAAGGGGGAAAAGTAGAAAAGAGGATTAGTGATGGAGAAGTTAAAGAAATAGAAACTTAAGTTATGATTATCTGTGAAGTAAAGGATTTAGTATGCAAAATCCAACTCTGGTAAAATTACAGCATGACAGAAAAGCATACCTCTGAACCTCTCAGCGCAAAAAATCTGGGCAAAGCATACAAATTGGGGGAAAAGCCCAAAAATAGAGCCAAATTTTAAACATTGCTCTTATTAACTTAGAACGTTGTTGCAATAGATTTGTGTTAACATGCATTTTCTTAAAGATATGAAGTCTGAAACTCAAATGCAAGTCATTATTTGCAGACTTCAATCTTCAGCAATTTGCCAGAAAACCACAAATTTTATGAGAAATGGACCAAAAATATGAGGAAATTCTGGACATTCTGCTAACACCTGGACAGTTGAGGGGTATGTAGGAAAGTGGGTCCACAAATTAAGGAAAAAATGGGTGAAACTGGTATCATCTGATCAGCTGCCACATGAAGATACTTTGGAGCCTTCAGTAGGAAACCAGTACAAAAGTTCAGCTGGAGTTGCACAGCACGGGAAGGAACAGGAAAAGGTGGCAACTCTGACACAGTCAATGTTGTGGAGTGACAGGTCATGGAGTTAAAATCTGAAAGAGCAATGGATGATACAGGATGCAGATGAAGAGATTACTTCACAGGAATATGTTCTGGAACTACACAACAACTTCACAACTACACAGGTACTGCACTCTCTAAAGCCAAAAACACAGCATCCATGGGACCGGACATCCCAGGCTGCGTTTTACATGAACAGGCTCCCCACCTAAGCACCATATTCAATCATAGCCTCACATCAGGCTTTGTGCCCACTGAATGGCACACAGCAACAGTTATCCCACTTCACAAAGGGGGGGGCCACCACTGTTCCCAGGAACTATCGCCCTATTAGCCTGACGAGCCTGGTCTGTAAGGTCATGGAACATATCATCATGGAACTCATAAGCAAAGACATTGGTAACCTCCAAACTCTGGACCCCACCCAGTTCGGGTTTGTGAAAGGCAGATCATGCCTCCTGAACCTGACTGACTTTTGAGGCAGTCACCAAAGCCGTAGACGAGGGTAAGGTGGTTCACACAGCCTATCGTGACCTCGCCAAGGCTTTCAACACCATCTCCCATTCTGGAATTATAGCTAAACTCACTAAACTAGGTATAAATCCCTACGTCAAAGATGGGTTGCCAACTGGCTCACCGACAGAACCCACACTGTAAACGTTGAAGACTCCAAATGTGACTTCAAACCAGTGACAAGTGGAGTACCACAGGGTTCAGTCCTGGGACCTCTCCTGTTTGGTATCTACTTCTCCGAAGTACAGGCTAGCACAGAAGGCCTTTGGCTAACAAAGTTCGCAAATGACTGCAAACTAGGAGCCACAGTCGAGCCCCCAAATGATGTGGACATCCTACAGAAGAGCCTCACTGAGACAGATGCCTGGTGTCAGAGCCACGGCCTCAAGCTCAATGCCAAAAAGTGCACTGTCATCCCCTTTGGTAAAAACCCGGTACCTATGAACTACCACATAGGTGGCAGTCTACTTAACGACGAATGCGTGTTAAGAGACCTTGGGAACCAGGTGGACAGTAGTCTTCTCCTTTGATAATCACATCGCCACAGTAGTCAGGAAATCCTTCTACGTGGCACACCTCATCACAAAAGGGTTCTCATCCAAGAGAAAAAAAAAGGAGGTCATTGTTCCCCTCTACTCAACACTCACTAGACCCACTATAGAGTACAACGTCCCTTTTGGAATGTACCTCACAAGATATCTGCAGCAGCTGGAAAGGCCACAGAAGTACCTCACAAAGAGGATTACTGGCCTCAAACAGATGCCCTACACTGAACGTCTCAAAAACTCCAGCTTTACTCTGTAGCATATCGCCTACTCGGAGGTGATCTCTGCCTAACATATAAAGCTATGTATGACAAACCCAGAGCTGTTGGACATGCTACACCTAAAGAAATCCCAATCTCTCCGAGCTACATGGTCTAGGGAGCTAAATCTTGTCACCACAATATGCTGGAGGGATCGATCCCTGTCCCAGAGACGTCCCACACTCTGGAACAAGCTACCCATCTATGTCAAAGTTCCTCATTAGCACTCTTCAAGAAAAATCTAGATGAGTGGTTGGGAAATAGGAAATACACCCCGGGGATCACTTCTATGGCTCTGCTCGACAGGGGCACAGGAAAATAACTTTCTTGGTTGGCGTAAGCCAGGGAACCTTGTTGGCTAGGCTTACTTATGCCCTTGGGCCAATAGTCTAGTACCTACCTATGAACTTTCTGTAGAATGCCTACAAAAACAAAATGGAGAAGAATGAAAGTGAAGTGTTAAGTGAAGAGTGTTTGATTTTATAGAGATGGACAGGCGTAGTAGGATTGATTTAAAATTACAGAAAGTCGATAACAGTCAAAATATTAGAAGTCTGATAATAGTCTTGATTACTGTATTCGTTTTAACAGAAATTCATGTGACATTACAGAAATAAATAGAACATATTACTGTGCAGCTAAGTTAATAACAGATGAAGGCCTACCACAAAAATACAGGACAATAAGGGAAAGAAAGAAGAAATCAAATATCATCATGGAAGAATTGAACACAGAAAACTATAAAGCAATTAAGACAAGAAGTGTCACTATTAGAAGAGTATACAAGAGGGAACAGATCAACAAAATACTTAGAAAGATAGACATGATAAAACAAATGCACACTATTAGAACAGACCTGAATCTATTGCACACTACTGTAAATAATAAAGTAAAGATATCAGCACAGGCAGAAAAACTTAAAAGATACACAGATAAATACAAACGAAAAGTACAAAATAAGCAATTCAATGAAAACCCAAAAATGTTTTATAGAAAATTGGGGAACAAAGCAAACTGAATACGATCATCAAAAAAAGAAGAAATTTGCAAATTTTGGAGCAAATATCTATGAAGACCCTGAGGTACATAATAAAGATGCTGAACAGACAGAAGTAAAAGATACAGAAGTCCAAATGTACAGGGTAAGAAACAGGATGAGGTAATGGCCAGAAAAAATGGAAACAAAATTAAGAAATGCTTCTAAATGGAAAACCCCAGGCCCAAATGCAGTGCCTAATTTCTAGTTAAAAAGTACTAATATCTTTACATGAAGATTTAGCCCTGAGTAATAACCATTTATATGCGCACCCAAACAGACACCAACCAAGCTATCAACAGGGAAAAGCAATACTGCTCCTTTAGGGTGAACCCTCAAGCTACCCTAAAAACTACAGACCAATAACTTGCCTTCCCACGATATATATAAACTATACAAAGGAATTGATGCAAATAGAGTTTACAATCATTTAGAAGAAAACTCAATAATGGCAACAGAACAAAAGGGTAACAAAAGAAAGCTATATGGAACAAAGGATCATTTGTTGTTAAATAGTCATAATGGAAAACTGTAAAAAGGGGAAGAATCTAAGTACGGCATGGACATATTACAAAAAAGCATTTGACAGCATCCCACATTCATGGATAAAAGAGTGCTTACAGATGTACATGATACCCCCTTCATTGATCAATTACATTACACTGACCATGAACCCCCTTCATTGATCAATTGCATTACACTGACCATGAAACAATGTCAAACCACTTTGCAGCCAAGCCATGATAAAGGAGAAATCATTATCCCATAGAAAAAAATTCAAAGGAGGATATTCCAGGGTGACTCTCACTGTTGTTCTTTGGTCTTGCCCTTAACCCATTAAGCTGCCTACTTAAATTAGGTCATGCTTACAATTTGGCTTCCAGAAAACAACAAAATGTGTAAAGACTTAAATCATTCACAAAAAAAAGATGAGAAAACTGTACAGATCATCAGATGAGGAGCTGAAAGCACAACATGAAGTGGTCTATACTTTCTCAGATGATGTAAGAATTTAAATTTGGTCTTGATAAATGCACCGTTTAAAGCATGAAAGCTGCAGCACAAAGAACGTGGAAGTCTGGGACTGGAATGTGATATAAAGGAACCTGAGTAGGAGGAAGTGTATAAATATTTGTGAATTGATAAAGGATCAACAATAAAACATGAACAAATAATAAATTCATTAATGAATACTTTAGAAGACTAAAATTAATACTGAAAACAGCCCTGACATCTAGAAACAAAGTGCAAACTATAAATTAATTTGCTAATACTGTTTTAACTTACAATTTTGGGGTGACTGACTGGTCCCAAAAGGGTACTGGATCAGTTGGACAGAAAAACAAGAAAAATGCTTCGCTCTCATCATACAGTATTTTAAAATCAGTGTATACCAAGAATATATATTCTTTATTCTGAAAGAGGTATAGGTCTCCTCGAAATTGATTACTTGCACAGATCTGCTATCTTAAGACTGCATACGTATCTGCTGACCTCATCAGATCCATACAAACAGAAAATTTTGAAACACGAAGAGAACAAGTCTAAGATAAATTCCTTGCTTAGTTTAGCAGAAGCAAATCGGTGTCAAGCAGGAATGGAAACCAAACTAAAAGTAGACAAAAAATCAGGCAACAACCCAATGTGCAAAACAAAAACAAAACAACAGTTAGAATATAAGGAGAAGGAGAAGAATCAGATGAGAAGCAAGAAATGTGGAAAAGGCATAATAAGAGTTGCAAGTACAGAAACTTCCTGGAACAACCTCATGTCAATCAGGATCTGATGCAGGAATGGAGAGGTAAATTTAACTTAAAAGATGAAAGATTAATTATTGGCTGCCCAGGATAGTTGACTACATACAAGTTTGCAAAAAGTCTACTGAGCATATGGGAGAAATGGACAAATGCAGGTTCTGTAAAAACACTGGAAACAGTTGCACATCTTGTCGCTGGGTGTGATACACAATTAGGCAGAGGGCCTGTATACTGAAAGATATAATAATGCGGCAAGACTATTGCATTAAGGATTGTGGAAACATTACAATATTGACGTAGCTGAGAGGCATTGGAACATGAGACACAAAGCATTATAGAGAATGATGAAATTTATATCACATGGGATAACCCACTACCAGAAGTTCAATAAATAGATGGGAGTAAAAACAGACACAGTAGTCCATGAAAAGAAGACAAAAATAGCCTTGATCATTGAAATTGCTGCACCCAGTGATAAGTGTCTTATGGAGACAGAGAGAGACACAATCATAAAATACTAGGACTTGCAGTCAGAAATGAGGGCAACGTGGATGAACGTTATCCAGACAGTTCCAATACTAGTAGGAGCAATGGGGTCTCAAAAAAGAAATTAGTGTTATTTAGACAGGCTACCGATACTTGTAACTCCATACAAATTGCAGGAAGAGTATATTCTGGGCACATTGCAGCTGCAGCGAAGAGCACTTCTGCTAATATCAAAGATTAAAATAATAAAACTTTCATGTACTTTAATCATACTTTGACTTAGGAATGGGGCCCATTCCTGTGATGGTATTAGAAACCCATAAGACTTGGAGAAACCATATGCTTGTCTCTTAGGTATATCACTAGATCAGCAGTCACTTGACCAGTGTTAGCATATGCTATGACTTACCAGTAATATAATGTGAAACATGGAGGCAGCATAGCTTGGTACTCCACACAAGAACTTGTACAGTAGGTCTCACGTACAGCACAACCTCTAGTCAATGAGATGAAGAGAAAATTCAGCAGCAGCATGGGATGAAAGCAACTCCTGGCAAGTTTAAAACCTAGGTCTGTACATCTGTACAACACCTGCCAAAAACAGAATCCATACGGAAAGACTTGGAGTGAAGAAAGGTGCTGGGACACACTGTGGCAAGGTTAGCAAAATGTGTTAATCACTATAACACGAAAATAAAAGAAGTATTTCAAATAAGATTAGGGAGTGTTCTCTAAATGTGTGATGCCATAGAATGAAGAAAAACCCAGTAACTTACAAGATCTAAAATTTTTTCAAACATCACCTGCAACACATAAGTTTTTACTAATACCAGACTACCCATTCGACTGCAAGGACATATGGACTACACTGTATGGATGTTCTTAAGCAGAGTTTGCTTACTATGGCTTTAATACATCAAAGTTACAAGAGATCAACTAAACAACCAATTGTAATTAAATACATTCAATGAGATCGGTCTAAGGCATCATTAGGTAGACATCAGGTGTGCTTGTGCTGTCTCCATCAGCCTTGAAATTGAGAGCCTTTTCCTGCTATGGTTCAACATCCTTGCATTTGAGAGGCTTTTACTGCTATGGTTCTACCCTTTGTGGAGAGCTTCACTTCATCCCAAAGGGAGTAGCAGGGAAAGACAGCCAAGAAACATCTCCCTATCCTCGCAGGGCATGCACCACCCATCCTCCCAGCCAGCACCAGTCAACTGAGCAGCTAATCGAACCTGGGCCGTAGTCAAGGCTTTATCCCTCTGTGCCATCAAGCTGGCTCACTGAGTGCTATTTATAGTGTTCCAAGGCCAAGCCCGAAAATGGTCCACACAGATCACTGCTCAGTTAAAAATAAATCTTAAATAAATAAACCTCTCTGCACTGCAGACACAATCCTAACAAAGAACACTTATCCAAATCACATACCTTCTGCTAACTTGGAAAATATAAAAACACATGCCTTTTCTAGAGAAGGAAGTGAGCTCTTTCTCCTAACTTAGAAGTAAACGCAACTTACTTCGGACCCTAACAGCATCTTCAATCTAAACTTATAAATCACTAATTTACCCACACTGGATTTCTGAGTTGCAAAGAATAATTAAAAAGGAACACCTAGAACACAGCCGGCTTTAGGCACCAGCGAACCCTGAGGTCGCTGGGGGCCTCCTGTTTCTGGGGGGCCCCAACCTCGGCATGTTATCTTAACCTGATATTTTGTAACATGTCTGTCAAACCAACAAAGGCTAGTACAACAATTTTGTATACATAATAAACCAGGTGGGTAATAATTCTTATTTGTATCTCCTTTAAAATTCAAAGATATTCGGATTATAGTAACAGTGTTTTATCAAGTAACAGCCGTCACAATTCCATTAAATATTTTACCACTGACAAAGTGCCCCTGGCTTAATTATACCCTGCTGTTAGACATTTTCTCCACTAAAATTAACTACATAGCCAGCTTTAAGTCCCTGCAATATCGTGACTGCAGGGGCCCCCCTTAATCATCCTCTACTGTGTGAGGGCCCCATAAAAGCTGCTGCCGGTTGGGGAAACTTGAAGAAAAAATGTATTAATTTCCTGATTATGCTCTCTAATCTGAATAGGGCTGTGATATGACCCTGTTAGGATAAAGCTGATAATGAATGAGTAAGGTAGGCTCTACAGATCAACAGACCAGAGTGACTTATCTCAGTGCAAACTTTGCATTTTAAGAAGGGCTGATGTTTCCAATCTTTGGAGATGGTTCTCTCTTTCAGGGGGGTTTATAAATGTTGGCAGAACACCAGATATCATAACTCTTAACTTCTTTGCTCAAGAACTCAGCAGCGCAATGCCAAAGATAATAAAGGCTCAAAATTAGAAACTCATTTTAATTACTACTCTAATTCACTTAAAAAGTTAACAGAATAACACCTTTTGCATCAACATATATTTTTGGACAATAAGTATAATTGCCAATGTCTGGGTTTACTAACCGTTTAAAATCCTGAGTGATTTACCAGCAAATCAAATTTTTTTTACGTATATATTACTCCTCGGAGGTAAATAAAAGTGACTGACCCCGGCTACATTTTGATGACTACTAAATAACAGTCATAGATTTGGTGTAGCAGTACCAGTTATTTGCTGAAATACTTACAAAAATAGTACTGCTATGGCTTTGTGTGTGTGTGTGTGTGTGTGTGTGTGTGTGTGTGTGTGTGTGTGTGCGCGCAAAAGGTATGTATGTGTGGTGTAAACAGTATCACAAATTTTTATCTGTGTACATGGTTCCACTTTACAACCTCGAAATACTGAAATCTCGAATTTCAGTATCTCGAGACCATAAAGTCAAACGCTTCAAATCCCGAAATCCCAAAACTGCGAAACACAAAATCGTGACCATAAACACACCATACACCACACAACATATACACCATCCGACCCACACTTCAACAAACAAACCACAAATCAACAAATCTACACTACATATAAGCAGGGAGCCAAGCCCCCCCTGCACCCCCCCACCCCCTACTTATATATACTAACTCCGAGATCGCACAAACAGAAAAAGACAGTAAACTCACACAAAGACATTCTACAGTCCCTCACACACACCACACATATACAAATACCACCACATCCAGCACTTAAACAATCATACTTTTACCTGCCTACCCTAACCCACACGTACAACTTACAAACACACTCACATACACTCAAACACCCACCCAAACCCCTTACAAAACTCTCACTTACCTTAAATTCCACCTAAATCCACGCACTACACCGGACGCCATCCACACAACACACTACACGTCACGTAACGTAATGTAAAGCCATATCCTCGAATTCAACTTAGTCGGATTCGCGATTATGCAGTTTCACTATTTTGAAAATTCGACTTTATAGTCTTGGGATACTGAAATTCGAGACTTCAGTATTTCAAGATTATAAAGAGGAACCGTGCACACACCCAATAATAATGTCAGGACTTGCGCATTATTTTTCTGGGTATCAGTAAAAAATTACCCTAACAAGCAATAATATTTCAAAAGTAAGGCACAAACTATAGCACAGAATATTCAGACACTGGATCTTCTTGGTATCCCATGGACGCCACTCCTCAGACTGCATAAATTGATACAGGGGGCTCCCTTAGCCATCCTTGACTATGTGGAGGCCCCCAACAAAAGCTGTTGCTGGTTGGGGAAAAATGAGAAGAAAAAAAATGAATCAATCTTCTGATTACATTTTTAACCTGAACAGTGCTGTGATAGGACCTTTTTAAGATAAACCTGATAATATCCTCCATTTTCAACCGTGCCTATTCTAAGACCAGCCCTGTTAGAAGTGTGTGTGTGTGTGTGTGTGTGTGTGTGTGTGTGCTTCAGGTTATGGATCGCTGAGGATTGTGTGGTTACTACTACTTTCATTTTCATCATAACCAAAATTTAGAGGTGTACACGAGGTCATTATAGCTGGTGTTTTAGTTGAGGAAAGTGTGGTCATTTTTTTCTTTTACTTTTCTCACAGATCTCAGATGTATAGAAAGAAGGTTACTATAGCTTGTGTAGGCACAGTGTACTGTTTGGGAACAAAAAATTTCAATATATTACTGTAATCATTATTTTTTTCACTTTCCTCACAGTTGCACATCAGGCACATATGCAGATGGTTGCTTTTCAGGGTTAGGGGTTAGCTGCATACCTCTCAAATGTAAAGAGTTTTGCCTCGTATTTTTGGTCCGTTTCTGATAAAATTGTGATTTTCTGGTAAATCACTGGCAAATCATTGAGGGCTGAAGTCAGAAAATAATCACTAATCACTCTGGATATCCACATTCCACCACCACCCCCGGTCAAAGAAACCACCATGAAAAACTTTTCAAAAGCAAACTTCACATTACTTAAGACCGAGGTGGGAAGTTTCAAAGCCCCCATGCTAAAGGATAATGTTGTCCAAGCTGCAAAATCCTTTACTAATGCACTCTATGGACACTACAAGAATGCATGGATCGTGCTATCCCAAACAAAACCGAGACTCACTCCTCCAAGAAAAGGAAACCAGTTTGGTGGACCCCTGCCATAAACAAGCTATAGAATAGGAGGAGGAAACTAATACAGAAAAAGAGTAAAATCCCAAGAAGGGAAGACATCCCTGATCAGTATCAGCAAAAAACTACATTCCCTCAAAAAATCATCCAAGGCTAGCTTAAAAGAAAAATTGCCATGGACTCCAGATAACCACAAGGCATTCTTTAGCTATGTGAAGAATCTAAGTGGCAATTCTCAGACCTGCTCAGGAGTTAGTGCAGAATGGCAGAAAATACACTGAATCGACCGATATAGCCAACATCCTGGTAGACAGGTTCAGTGCAAACTTCACCCCCCTCTCACCCCTAAAAGGGCCCATAACTATACCAGAAGAATGTAGTGCCCCTGAAATCACAGACACTCAGGTTAAAACAGCCCTCTCCAAAGCCAAAAACACAGCATCAATGGGACCGGTGTCCCAGGCAGCGTCCTACAAGAGCTCAAAGATGAACTAACCCCTCACTTAAACACACTGTTTAAACTCAGCCTCTTCACAGGCTATGTGCCCACAGAGTGGCGCACAGCAACTGTTATTCTGCTCCACAAAGGTGGAGCCACAACGGACCCCGGGAACTATCGCCCTATAAGCCTGACTAGCTTGGTCTGCAAAGCTATGGAGCGCATCATCATGGATCCCATTAATAGAGACACAGGAAACCTCCAAACACTGGACCCTACCTAGTTCGGCTTTGTTAAGGGCAGATCATGCCTCCTAAACCTGGTGGACTTCTTTGAGACAGTTACCAAGGCTATATATGAGGGAAAGGTGGTCCACACAGCCTACCTACACCTCGCAAAGGCCTTCGACACCATTCCCCACTCAGGTATTATAGACAAACTCACCAGTCTGAACATAAACCCCTACGTCACGAGATGGGTTGCCAATTGGCTCATGGACAGAACCCAAATGGTAAGAGTTGCTGGAGCTAGGTCTGACTCTAAACCAGTTACAAGTGGCATTCCCCAGGATGACTGCAAACTAGGGGCTATAACTGACTCTCCGGCTGACACAAACATCCTCTAAAAGGGTCTCACTGAGACAGATACCTGGTGTCAAAACCATGGCCTCAAGCTAAATGCCAAAAAGTGCGTGGTCATCCCCTTTGGAAAAAACAAAAGTACCCACAAACTACCACATAGGTGGTAGCCCCCTAAATACCGAAGACGAAATAAGGGATCTGGGGACCCAAGCAGATAGTAACCTCAAAAACCAAACGGCGTAATGCAAGGCAGGTGCAGATAACAGTAGAAAACCAAACAAAAGGAAAAAACTGCACCAAGCTGACACCAAATATTTAATAAAATAAAATAATCTTTTATAAAATAAAATATTTAGTGTGTCAGCTTGCTGCAGTTTTTTCCTTTTGTTTAGACAGTAACCTTTCCTTTGATAATCACATTGCCATAGTGGTTAGAAAATCCTTCTATGTGGCCCTCCTAATCACAAAAGGGTTTGCATCCAGATCGAAAGAGGTCACTGGGCCCCTCTACGCATCACTCATCAGACCAAATATAAAGTACAATGCCCCACTTGGGATGTACCTTACAAGACACATGCAACAACTGGAAAGACCACAGAAGTACCTCACCAAGAGGATCACTGGCCTCAAGCAGATGCCCTATGTAGCTCAACTGAAGAAACTCCAGCTGTACTCGGCTGCATACCGCCTACTCAGAGGTGATCTCTTCCTGACGTACAAGGCCATGTCCAACCCAGAATTGATGGACATGCTCCACCTAAAGAAAACCATATCCCCTCGAGCCACAAGCTCCAGGGATCTAAACCTCACCACAACAATAAATAGGACGTGCTGGAGGGATAAATTACTGTCCCAGAGACTTCCCATGCTCTGGAACAAGATTCCAATCTACACTAGGCAGAGCTCCTCGTAAACCCTCTTCAAGAGGAACCTTGACGAGTGGATGGGAAACAGAAAGTTTACCCCAGGGATCACTTCAATGGCTCTGTTGCACAGAGGCACAGGGAACTAATCTAAGGGGACTGCGAAAGCCAACACATTCCAGCTAGGCTTATAAGTGCCTTCGGGCAGATAGCCTAGTACCTACCTATGAATGACAGTCATTTGAGGTTTCATACTTCACAGCCTTCAGAAAATTCTTACTAATGCAAAACTTGTTATTCTATCTACTTTCTAAGTTTGTAAGAGCAACATTTAAAAAAAGTGTACCTATTTTTGGGCCTTTGCCCCCCCCCCCCCCTTAATGTATTGCTTTGTCCAGATTTCTTGCTCTAACAGGTTAAGAGGTATGGTGAGGTGTGAGGAGGCATGCTATGTATTATGTATACCAGCAGTCACTTAAAATAAATCACTAAGGCAATTTAAACCCCTGGTTTCATCCTAGTTTAACACCGGAGTGATGCACAGGCAGTGACTGGTTTTTGTGGTGGTTTAGGGGGCAGGCAGTTTTCCCAGATAGGACTTGTATATTCCCACAACTGGTTTATTTTATTGTGAGCTACTATTTTGTCAGCTTTGAACATTAAGCCTTGGACACAGCTTATGTCTTCCTTGAAACAGAAAAAAAAAGGCTGAATTTTTTTTCTCTCTCTTGATTTTTCTTTAGACCACCATTGGTTTAAAGGCTAAAAAATGTTCTAAAATGCATCCCAGAGCATCTGTAAACCTATGGTCTCTCGGGCCCTGGCTTGAGTTATTCCCTAAATGATTATTACTATGCTGTCTTGGTCAGGAAAGGTGTATTGAAAAGATACAAGGAAAACCGGAACTGAACAGTGAATTTCTTTCCGTAATCATAATTTCTATTCAAGCCATCAGTGAATGAAAAGGTTGTGTAAAAAGAGAAACAAAACTTTAAAATGCACTTCAGAACATATAGAAAGTTGTGGTTTCTTGAAAAAGCTGAAGAGTGAGACAAAATGTAAGAAAACTTGATGTGCATGGTATGGGGAAGCCCGGGGGGGGGGGGGGGGGCGGACTGGAACAGCAGGCCTAAGGTATCATTTCACCTAAGTCCAGACCTGTACATAAAAAAAAAAAAGAGTTTTTGTAACGTACTGCAGCTAAATGCCAGTATCTGTATAAGCGTCTTTGTGAGACAGGCCTGTTGTAATGAAAGAGCATTATAGCTACAAGTCTGTCTGGGTGTACTGCTCCTAAAAGTTTGTAGCGTGAGCTTAGGTGGGGTGGCAGTGACAAGATGATGCTTAGTTTGGAAATGTCTAGGGGGCCCCCAAAATGATAACACCGGCTCTGACCTAGACCCATCTGCAGTGAGTCTCATTCAAGTCCTTTGATCAAGTCATATTATTCCTACTCATTAATAATGCAACCTCTGTTACTCTTGTCCTCCAGCTGAAAAAGTGGATCTGTGCACTCTTGCCTAAACAGGAATCTAAAGTTACTACTACAGCAAACTTTGGTCTCTCTCTTTATTTCGACAACTAGTTTGCCTCAAAGCAAATGCACAAAAATATGCTGATGACATAGCAATGCATTATCTGCCTCAAACTGCAGAAGCCATGCTCAAACTTCATGCAATATCCCTTAAAATCTTACTAATCAAGACACATTTATCCTTTCTGTGTCATGTAAAGATCACAAAAGCTTCACTATGTATCCGTCTCTTACTCCCCCACCCATTCTGCCTACCCTACATTTCACTAAATCCCTTTACTACTCACTCCTCCAATCCAAACCCACAGACCATTTACTTCTACACTGCAATGCAATGTCCATTATCGTGTTCAGCCATAAAAGTCTGGGTACATTTTTTCAGCTGATCGTTGGTTTACAATATGGAATCAGTCTAATGCATGGTGAGCGCACATTTAGCAAATGATGTGTTAAAAGAAAAACATTTTGGGTACTTTTTTTTAAGTTTTTCCTCCTTTACTATCCTCTCTTTTCAAACAGCAGTGCTATTAGCCTTTAATAAACAATTACCCACCAGTAACAGTATGAGAAATACTTTTTGGAACATTCCGTTACCTTTATTTATTCTTCAGACGTTTTACTGAAAACTGTTTTCTTTCCACACTAGTCATGGTTATCTTAAACTACTGAGATTTAGCATACCTTCCAAAATATTTTTTCAACCATAGCTTCTTTTCAAAATGGTCCTTCCTACAAAAGGTAAACATCAAGGTCACACAAATCATCTTCTAAAACCATGAAGGCACCAAACTGTATGTGTTAGTGTTACTTCTTGAGCATTCTGAGCAGAAAAGTTTAATGGAACAAAAGCTCTGGAAGATCAACCAAAACACTGCAAATATCAAATAAATTACTCGGTGGAAGAGAAACAACAGCCTATCGAACCTAGCCAAAGTAGACGGCCAGAACCTATGTATCTGCTGCTCATCATAATGCTATCTACCTTTCACCGCAGTCCAGTGCTGTCAAAAAGGCTACTGGTGAGTCAGACGAGTTCACACTCTAAGGGTCTGCCACACACAGAAAAATAACTTTTTTTTTTTTTTTAATATCAGTAATGACTCCTACAATCTCTTCAGCTGCCTCTCTAAACATTTTTAACCTCGGTCTCACTCCTTAACTGTAACCGCCTTATCTAGTGGTGAACTGCATGTTCCCATCATATCCTACTGCCACTTAACATCCCCTGCTATGTATAAAAATACACGTCTCACAGTTTTCACAACATATTTCAGCTACTCGCTTACCTCTGTACTTTCCCAGCTATCTGCTTGCCCTTACTTCAGTCTCCATGCCTACATGCATTATTCAATACGACTACGCTGCCACCTTATACGCAAAAGCAGTAGCTCTGCAACCACCAAGTCTGCTACCACCTTATACGCAAAAACAGTAGCTCTGCAACCACAAAGCCTGCTAATCTATTTTACACTATTCAGTAAAGACAAGATTGCAGTCTTCGCCTTATTTTGTTTTCCCATTCTGGAACACAAAGGACATCCAAATGTAATATGTTCTTTATTAGTGGATCACTCTAGTAATCTTTAAAAAGTGCATAATCTGATAGTTTAATGTAAAGAAGTTATCTACTCACGTCCTTAATTTAAGACAGATTACTCTGCATATTAACTTTTCTGTCATTTACCACAGGCTTCAGCTAAGATTCATAGACAAATGGCACATGGTGCTGCATTAATTAGCAGCCAAGTGAAAGGTGCAGTGATTCACAGACAGTGCATAATGTATTGCCTTCTTAACTGTCAGCCATCCCAAAAAAGGAAAGGGAACTCCCTAGTGTCAGGACTGTGTACAGTGCTCAACTATGAATCCTAGTACTCATGTTCGCATCACCAGCAAACATATTTACCTCATTCTCCGAACCAAAAGTAACAATGAACACAAACAGAAAAACAATAACTGGCCCAGAATTGATCCCTGCGGGAAACAACAAGTAAACAGTTTTGAAACCATTACAAACACCTTTTCTCCTATCCCTAATCTCAAACTTTCCAAAGAAGTCTGCACTGTGGAACCATATCAAAGACCTTACTGAAAATCCAGGTAAACCATGTTTACTGGATTATCTCCAACCATGACATGACACACGCAATTCTCTGAAGATCTATGGTAATTAAAAACAGTTTAACAACTTACTATATAAAACTCACTTAACCTCTCAACATTTGCATAATCAGCTCACAAAATAAGGTCAAACTAACATTAAAAAACGACAAAGTTGGCAAAAATAATGCAGCCGCATCAGGTCAGTAAATCACACAAATCTTACACCAAGCACATAACGCCTTGGTTACCTGATGATATGCAGCCAACATGCTTAATAAGGCATATCTGTGACTCATTGCTGAAATACTGTGACTGACAGAAGTGCAGGAGTTCTAAGCAGTGCACTCTTCTCTGGATTTAGGTTTCTGTGTTACATTTATGAGGTGATGACAGCTGTATTTGAGCAGAGCACTTGGACCACTCAGTACAGCCCTCCATTTTCTGAGAGACTAGACTCAACATGAATCCTAGACACTGTTTACAAATGGAGCACACTGCTGTGATGGTAATAAAAAAAAAAAAAAAAAAAACATATCTATCCTTTAATGGGGATAAACAATCATGCCTACTTTAAAAAACAAAACAAACAGCTGATGCTTTCTGGACAACTTTATCAAAATACTGTAAACAGCTCTGTTTAAATTATGCATTAAAACTAATTCTTTTTCCTGTTATTTACTACTATACAAATATGCATTCAAACAAAAAGCCTGCTCTTGAAACTTTCATTTATGTATGCTACTTTCTCTCTACCCATCATAATCCAAGGACAGGGATATTACATGGACTCTAAATGAATCACAGAGAATGCCACAACACCAGATTATGACTTTACCTGGGGAGTAACTACAGATGCTAATAAACTCCAGATCAAAATGGAAAATGACATGCAATGATGCAGATTTAGATAGCAATAAATACCACACTGTACCAAACCACAGTCTGCATTTTGCAACAACTAACACTTTTCAAACAGCCTACATCCCATCCCTCAATGACTGCCAAATGTCTGGTCATTGCATTCGAGTTTTCCAGTTTTTAGGTTCTCTGACTCATTAAGAGGATTGTTCTACAAATGAAAAACATATTTTCTCTGTGTTACTGAGTTGTACCCCCTTTCAGAGGCCTCAAACTTGTCCCCTTGTACAATGCAGCTTACTTATATTTAAAAAGTTTAATTCCCCAGAAATTTCCACTATGATGCCACCCCTCGTAGTGGTGCACATAAAAAGTCCCACCCTTAACCTTTTGTAGACCACACCCATTAACTACTTCCAGCCAGTCTATTTCCCTATGAAGAAGAGGGTGTCTGAAGTATATAAGGTGGGGGCAGTGGTTTTTCACAAACTGTCTCTACAAACGAATAGTAATGGGCATATTTGTACTGGTCGTGTCTCTACATATGTAACCAAGCAGCACCTTGAGAAATGTTCTCCTTATAAAGCTTTCTTACACTTGTCACACATCATCCCCACATCCTTTCCAAACATACCTAGTATTTCCAACTCCCCAATGTGCATTCATCCCCCAACTTTTTACGTGCCTTACTTTGTATTTTTTTTGTACCAAGTGTAAGCTTTCATACTTTATCCATGGCCATTCGTAATTCCACTGCACGAATCCGCCAATATAAAACTTGGGAGTTTGTTTATTCCTACTTTTGAACTTCAATTCACACTTCCAGGCAGGTAACATTTCAACAGGTGCAGATAAAGGCATAATCTTAACTCATATAAAAAGGGTATCTTATCTTCTGTATGTTGTTTGCCAGGGCAAATATATGTTTTCTTCTTCTCTTCATTTAGGATTACCCAAATATGCTTAAACCAAATGAAGAATATTATCAAACCCAGCTTGGAGCAGGTATTCTAAGACTGTCCATTAACTGGCAAAAACAAGTGTGGAATGATCGGCATATTGAACCACGGCAGTCACCCATACACATCTGTAAACAAGAACAAGAGTAGATGTTGAAGGATCGATGCGTACGTCATTCCTGTCTTTACAGCACAGTGCCAAAATAACATTAAGCCTAGTAATACATTCAGTATGGTTAATCAAATAGCCTTCCATACATCCTAAGAAGCTACACTAAAACCCAAAATATCAACTCTCCATTTACCCATGTATAGTCTACCATATCCAATCAAGAAACACTGCAGCGATGTTGACCCACATTCGATGTATTGATATATACAGTCTACAAGTTTGACTACAGCAGAACTGTAAACCCTCTAAATTCATGTTAAATATGGGATAAAACACTACTCTGTCAAGACAATGTTTTGGGACTAAACAATGAGATACACTATAAAAGTATCACTATTATGTCCTGAATGTTGTTCTAGTTTAGTTTTTATTCTCCAATGTTAACTGCAAGCTCTTGCGTGAATTGCCAGACTGATGGTAAGTGGGGGTAATTGGCATTTTAAGGAACAGCCAATGAAGAACTCCTGAATCTTGTTTATGAATTTCAACAAAACACTGTTGGGTTGGGCTTGAAGTGATTTACTCCTCTCTCACCGAGAGACAGAACCTCTCAGGATTAATGTTGTGTCCTCATGTCAAAGATACTAGCTTAACCTTGAATCCAGCCAGTCAGAACACAAGCAATATCTATCAAATATGCAATTGGTGAAGTATCAACTCATAAGGTGCTACATCTTTCTCAAATTCACATCATCAATTGATTTTTCTGATTTAACCAAGGTGCAATTTTATAGGAATTTCATGGGTCGCTCACATACAGGGGGTCCCTGGTTAGACTGTTGCAATCTGAACTTAACCCATCTCTTTTCAATTGACTATCCCACACCAGATGAAGCTATCCAAGGAATAAAACAAGGGATGCGAAGATCTGACAGAAGGCAAGAGATCTGGATCACATGTTAATAAACTTGTTGGTGTCTTAACTCAGAACAGTTCAAAAAGCATTCAACACAAACTACCATGATCTTGACTACTGAAATTGCTGTATCACAGAGTCACTAGCATGGACACGCTGTGCAGCTTAGAGAGACTGGTCAAGAACAGCACTATAAATAATACTGTACTGACTTTTTCAATTCTTTAACAAAAAGCTTCATTGTATCCAATACCAAAGTGTTACTCAATTCTCGGCTGAAGCGCCTTCTGTGTGAAGTCTGCATGTCCTCCCTGCAGTAGAGTAAATGTTTACAGACATGCAGGTAGGTGCATGTGAGTGCACCTTCTGTGAAGATTAGGCACCAGGCTGGCAACTCGACACCGTAAAACACCATGCAAATCAATCTGCAGACCTGTGATCTGCTATGGCGACTCCTAACTGGGAAAAGCTGAAAGACATTGCTTTTTACATCTCTCAAATGAAGGCACTGCAAATGCATAGTGCTCGACCAAAAATGAAACTTCCTGGCATCTCAAAGTTCATGATAAAGTACTCTTGAGTGTGTACCCTTCCCACAGTAGACTACATCCAGACCTTGCCTAATGTCCTTCTAGAATGTGGATGGTTTCATCTGGACACTTCTTCAACAGCACTTTGTAAAACTTTAAGGTTGCACTGCTTTTCTAGCTGTGAAAAAGAAGCAGTAAACACTTGGATTGGGAAGTGACTCAGCAGCTTTAGATCATTCTCGAACTAAACATAACTTTACAGATAGCATTGCAGCATGTCTACTTAAATATTCCTGTCCAATTATTACTTGTAAGAGGTCTTTCATCCTAAGGCTAGGGTACAGTTATATTCAATACCAAAATTATTTTGAGCATTAAAGATATATCTGAAGTCATGATCTACAGTACTTTTACTAAACAGCCAAAGGGACTGCTGTAGACCTCTGATGCAATCCCCATCATCTAGTTAATCAGCTACCTGAAGTGCCATTTCAAGTGTCTCCTCTTTGCCCTCTCCAGTAAAGTGTGGAGCCGTAAGGTTTGCTAGAACATCACCTGTATAATTCATGCTTTACATGTTGCCATTACGAGAACTCAAACGTTCTAGAGTACTGTATCATCTTAACACAGATATTATACCATGATCCCCCCAAAACGTGCACGCTGATTGGCCAGCGTGCCCGTTGTAAATCGAGTTATACTAATGGAAAAAGGTCCGGTCGCCCGGACTTTTTTCCATTAGTATAACTCGTTTTTTTAAAGCACTGTCTCGCTATGTTAAACCCATTTAACATAGCGAGACAGTGCTTTAAAAAAAAGCAACGGAGAAAGCAAGATCTCCGTTGCTTTTTTTTTAGTGTTTCGCTATGTTAAATGAGTTTAACATAGCGAGACAGTTTTAAAATAAGCAGTCCGTTGCTTATTTTAAAACTGTCTCGCTATGTTAAACTCATTTAACATAGCGAAACACTAAAAAAAAAAGCAACGGAGATCTTGCTTTCTCCGTTGCTTGCACAACTGTGATGTACTGCGCAGGCGCGCAGTACATCAGAACTGCCGCGGATGCCAGACATCTGCAGAAGGGCAGTAAACAGGCATTATACTATGCCATTATTTAAGAAAAGTAATAGTTTCTTTTCTTAAATAATGTCATGGTATAATAGCAATAACCCACTTCTGGGTGTGGGTAATGCTAAATTTACCCATGGTTGGCTTTGTTTGGTCCCTCGGGACCAAACCACGCCAACCGTGGGTAAATTTAGCATTACCCACACCCAGGCGTGGGTTATTGCTATAGTACGCAACTCCATCTATTATCCTACAATACTCATCCCTACCTTTTACCCCCCCTTCTCTCAAGCAAAGTGCCTCACTGTGTACTAAACGCCAAACCTGACATCCCCAACTTTCTGACAGTTAATAATAGAAGGTAAGTCCAGTTGACAATGACATAACATCTTATGTATTCCTATGCAACTCAGTTTCTAGCTCTTTTTTGCACGTACAAAAAGTCTGGGATTTGTTCTTAAAAGTAACTGGTCTTTAGACAAGTTACAAATCACTTGCTAATCATCTATGGAACACCTTCCAGGAAATGTATCTGCTCCCCTCTGAGCACCTGTCAGAACTTGTATAGAGTCCTACAATTCTGCATCTTGATTACTCCACTGATGCAGTGCTCTTGGAACACGATGATTGCCAACTGCAGCTTGTGCACAATACTGCATTTTGGTTGGTAGTTGGAGCTGCCTAATTTCAGCCCATTACATAAACACAGTTGTCTCTGTTCTGGCTAGCTGTAAACTGAGACATATCTCAGACAGGTTGCCTTATTATTCTACATAGTGCTAAAACAGCTGTATACCCAAGAATCTAATAGTTTTTATTTACAGCCCACCAGCTTTGCTGTTATGCAGTGGGGACTACAGATCCCAAGCATTTATACAGAGACAGCAGGTCAAAGATGACTATGCCACAATCCTCTGCAATCACCTACACCAGCAAATAAAACAAACATTCTCAAACTCTTACATCTTTATGCACATGGGTCATTCTAATGTCTTTGTTCACCCTGTTTTTTCTAAGTACGAACCATGTTTATATGCAGACTGTACAATTAAACACCTTGTTTATATTGCCAATTGTAAATCGATGTTTATGTTTTTATATTGGTAAAACTGATAATATGCTTTAAAGAGAGAATACTCAAACATTTACGTGATACTTCAGCTAAGAATGATAATGCTTTGGCTAACTAACCATGTTAATCATTTTCCTACACATGTATTTTCTTTTATGGTTTTACAGGTTTTAGATATTGATCTGAGAGGTGATGATATTTTTAAATGTACAGAATATGCTGAGCCCCGGTGGATTGCTAAAATGCAGGTAGATAAACCACCAGGACTGAATGACTTGTTTTAAAGAAACGTCACTTGAAAGTATGAATTTGACTGGTCGTTACCTGTATTGCTATTCATTTTGTTGGATTTGAAAATCGAAGCGCTTATCCATTTTGTTCTTACATTAAACGTTCCTTTTACGTCCCTTCTGAGGCGTCCTTTCTGATTACTTCAATTTATACAATCTTTAGATAAATGAGGACTGGTTTATTATGTTACAATTGTGTTACTAGTTGTTTATCTGTAAAGTCTCCTTTTAAGTCTAACTTATTTACTTGTTCTGTACAGACTTCTCATTTGTGTTGCGTATTAACAAAGCATTCTTGTAGATTATCCAAACATGCATCCCATGTACTCAATATACTAATCCCATATACAAAAGGTGAACTAGTGTGTGCCCATGAACGGTGTCTTGAATATTGTTTTGTATTTATAGAAGAGTTTTTCTAATTCTTCAAAGCCCACAAAAATACTATTTGATGATGCACAAAATAAGTTCCTGTGATTAGAGAGTTAGAATAAGACGAAATATGAAAATGCAGAGATTGTATAAATCTCTCTCAAGCAATGAATCTGCTAGATTGTACTACTTTTTAATGACATGTGCCTACAAAACAGCAAAGGATGTTCTGAGCATTGAAAGGTACAGAAAGCTGAAAATATCCCAAAAATATGGGATTTCTAGATAATATAGGTTACGTATGCTGAAGATTTACACACACCAGGATACACAGCATATCTAAAGGGTAGAGAAAGTGGCAGACCAAGTGGGTTAAGTCAAGCTTTACCTGCCTTCAAAATACAAATTTCTAAAATTGTTGGTCACCATCAATGAAACTGCTTACAGTGCACATAAATACTCCTGCAGACAAAGAACAAAGACATCTTTATAGAAAATAATCAAGACTGGATAACAGGAAGTTACTTTATGTCCAATATCCTGCAACATATGAACTTTAGAAGCAAAAACATACTTTGTTTCCTTTGAAATGAAAAAAGTTATTAAAGTTCTAATAACTTTTTTCATCTGCAATCCTTAATGAGAGCAAGTCAGTGTTGTATGGCTTCCAAACTTCTGTGAAAGCATGCAGTGAACTAGAATGAAAACTGTATGCATGTATCCAACAACATTTTGCAGGTCAGGATGCTAGCCAATGATTTTTTTTTCTTAATATTGCTGAGCCACCTTCAGTTGTTTATTGCTCAGCTGTGTGTTGGGGTTGACAGGACACAGGGCTCACGGGGAAGAGAATTAAGGAAAGGCAACAGAGCAATGGAATCTAGCTCTAAAAAGGATGCCAATGCTGGCACATGACCCTAAGGTAAATGTGGTACACATCCTCTGCATGGATTAAAGCAGGAAGGAAAAGCTGGAAGTGCATCCTGCAGCTAACTTCCCCGTTACCAGGCATCAAAACTACTGCTCCGAACCACATCAAATTTAGTCTTATGCTAATTCTCCAATGTGAAAGATGTCCACACTGTAGAGCAAAGTGGGACACAAATTTATAGTGCAAGTTCAGTAACAGACCGAGGGACAGCAGTCATTACTGCAAAGGCAAGAACAGTGTTGTGTGCATATGTATGGGGAAAGACAAGCAGTCTGTAAGAGATACCAACAGGAATGAAAATGAATAGGGGGGAGAAGAAAAAACTACTAAAGTGACATTTAAAAAATTAGCATCCATGTATTTCTGCCTGTGCTGCATAATGGCAATAAATAATGGCAATAAATAAATAAAATACAAAACAGCTAGCAGTGTGCAACAATGCCGTCAATGCTCTAGAACTACTGCCATTAACAATGTCAATGGTATTCCAGAACAAAAACTGAAACAGTGAACCTTAGCATTTTTATCCCTGAAACACATTGCAGTGAATAAGTATGACCACCAACTGGCCAACATTTAACTAAAACTTGCACAAAAACCTCTATATTTTTTTGACTGTCCCCTCTTACCAAGTTATTTACAGAACTAATTGTATGAACTTAGGTCACTAGCTGATAAACTGATTAGTACCCTATACACAAAAATAAAACTGATGTACTCTATACACAAACATTAAACTGATAATACCAATTACCCAGTTACTGTTACTAAGCTTTGGAATCAGCTTAACTTACTAATACAGTCATGCCCCTGAAAATAAATGACTTGCTGATGTGTTATTGCTTAAACATTGATATGGGCATTATCTCTTTGCCGGCTGATCCTACCTCGTCAACTGTGGTGGTATTTAACTCTATCTGGACATTTCCTCCTTATCAGCTGGCCCTACATTTTATTCCTCTTATTCTTCTTTACCAGATCCCCGTTTTCTGATAATCGGTACATTCCTTAGTCAACATTCATCTTGTTTTCTTTCCTACAGCTGACCTATGTTACAAGACCGGTTGAATAGTATTTACTGCTAACCCATCCACCACCCATTTACTGTCTCACTGCAATTTACTCAGTATTAACACTGCAGTTTTAGACTGTATGTAAACAGTGCTATATTGACAAATCTACTGTGTACTGTATGCAAGTGTACCTTCCACAGCTGCAATGCATATTTTGCTCTTCATTCTTACCGTCTATTTCCATTGGTGTTACTATTTTATTCAAGTGATGTATACAGTAATACAAGTACACTGCACATCAAAATTACAGTACAGCTTGGTAACAGATTAGCTTTCCGTATTAACAGACAGCTCATCCAGTTTACTGACAGTCACAGTGTTATTGTTTTATATTCTTCTCTACATATTACTTTATAGGTGTCAAAATTAATTTCCAATGCATTCCGTACTCAACTTTTCAATGTTGTTAAACTTTGCTATAAAAGTTCCTCCTCACAATGCCACTGGTATTTCTCAAAAGTACATTTCCAACAAAATAAATAAGTAAATAAGTAAAATGTGGTTTATATCACTGCACAAATGACATTAATGTCCAAGTTTGCTAAAGGTCCTTTGGTAGATGAACTCAAGACTCTAGCCAACAAACTCACATTTTAGCATACTGGTACTGCATCAGTGGCTACATAAAAAAGAAGAAAGAGTTTCCACCTACCTATTTAGGTTCATAGGTAGATACTGGGCTATCTGCCCGAAGGCATATTATTAGCCCAGCCACGTTGTGAGGTATTCACCGCCCCTTTGGTTAGTTCCCTAGGCCCTTGATCTAGCAGCTAGTACCCTTGGCCCCTATCTAGTAGAGCTGTTGGTATGATCCATGGTGTGAACTTTGTTACCCATCCACTCATCAAGGTTCCACTTGAAGAGAAATAGTGAGGGGCTCTGTCTTATGTAGATCGGGACCTTGTTCCATAGCAAGGGAAGTCTTTGCGAAGGGAATCTATCCCTCCAGCATGTTCTATTCATTGCTGTGCTGAGGTTAATATCCCTAGAGCGTGTAGCTCGAGTGGATTTGGTTTTGCTAAGATGGAGCATGTTCAACAGTTCTGGGTTGGACATGGCTCTGTATGTTAGACAGAGATCGCCTCTGAGAAGGCGGTATGCAACAGAGAAAAGCCTTAGCTTTTTTCAATCGTGCTGCATAGGGCAACTGTTTGAGGCCAGTAATCCTCTTAGTGAGGTACCTCTGTAGTTTCTCCAGCTGCTGGAGATGCCTAGCCAGGTACATTGGTGCATTGTACTCGATAATGGGTCTGATGAGGGAAGAGTAGAGGGGCACCACTACATCCTTAGATCTTGATGCGAACCCTTTCGTGATCAGATGGGTCACATAGAAGGATTTTCTAACCACCTTAGCAACATGGTTATCAAAGGAAAGCTGACTATCTACTTGGGTCCCTAGATCCCTTAATACTACTTCAGATTTCAGGGGGTTACCTCCTATATGGTAGTTCATGGGTACTCCATTTTTTCCAAGGGGGATTACTACACATTTTTTAGCATTTAGCTTGAGACCATGGCTTTGACACCATGCATCAGTCTCGTTAAGGCCCTTCTGGAGGATATCCATGTCGGCCGGAGACTCTATTATAGCACCCAGTTTGCAGTCGTCCGCAAACTTGGTCAGCCACATCAGTGCTTGCCTGTACTTCTGAGAAGCATATGCCAAACAGGAGGGGCCCCAGGACAGAGCCCTGAGGCACACCACTCGTTACTGGTCTGGATTCAGACATAGATCCTGCTACTCTTACTTTGTGGGATCTGTCTGAGAGCCAGTTTGCAATCCATCTTGTGACGTAAGGGTTTATGCCCAGGTTGGTGAGTTTATCAATAATACCCAAATGTGGAATGGTGTCAAATGCTTTAGCAAGGTCAAGGTAAGCCGTGTGTACCTCCTTTCCCTTATATATAGCCCGAGTAACTGCCTCAAAGAAATCCACCAGGTTCAGGAGAATGACCTGCCCTTGACGAAGCCAAACTGTGTGGGGTCAAGTGTTTGGAGGTTCCCAATCTCTCCATTTATGAGTTCCATAATGATTCGCTCCATTGCCTTACAGATCAGACTGGTCAGGCTTATTGGTCGGTAGTTCCCAGGGTCGGTTGTAGGCCCACCCTTGTGCAGCAGAACCACCGTTGCTGTGCACCATTCTATGGGCACATATCCTGTCAAGAGGCTGAGACTGAACAGGGTATTCAGATGCGGGGTTAATTCATTTTGGAGCTCAAGTATGACACAGCCCGGCCGGGACACCATCTGGCCCCATGGAGGCAGTGTTTTTAGCTTCGGCTAGAGCCTTATTAACCAATGTATCAGTAATAATTGGAGTTACACAATCCCATGGAATAGTAATAGGCCCTGTAGGTGGTGGGGAGGGGGGGGGGGGGGATTTGCACTGAACCTGTCAGCCAAGATGTTGGCAATGTCAGTGGGATCAGTGTATTTTGTTCCATTTTGTACTAACTCAGCACAGACCTGAGCGTTGCCATTTAGGTTTTTGACGTAACCATATTAGGCCTTATGGTTATCCTTGGCAACTTTCTTTTCGAAATTGGCTTTAGTTGACTTGATGAGGGCCCTCAATTTCTTACTAAAGCTGATCAGAGAAGATTTTTCTATTTGAGATTTGGCCTTTTTTTGTACAAGTCTCCTCCTTTTATTGTATAGTTTGCTTAAGGGCGGGGTCCACCAGACTGGTTTCTTCTTGCTTGAGGAAGGAGTCTTGGTTTTATTTGGGATAGCACGGTCCATCCAATCCTGAAGATGTATATAAAGTGCCTTGATGTAGGATTCTGCATCCTGGATATCATTATCCTTCTGCAAGGGGATAGTGAAGCTTTCCACTTCTGACACAAGTAGTCTGAAGTTTGCTTTGGAAAGGTTTTTTTACGATGGTTTCTTTGATTGGGGGAGGTGGAGGGGTGAGGATGTCTAGGGTTATCAGTTTGTGGTCTGATCTGACCAGAGAGGGAGTGATAACGGGTGTGGTACAATGGGCATCCATATTTGTGATGACTAAATCCAATATGTTGTCCCCTCTAGTGGGAGAACATACCAGTTGTTCGAGGGCATTTGAATTTATAAATTCTATGAACCACTAGGCATAGGAGTTAGAACTTTGGTAGTTCGCCCAGTCTATACCAGGGTAGTTGAAATCACCCAAAATTATGGTGTTGGGTAGGACCTTTATATTTTCCAATGCCTCAAGGAATGCTGAGTGAGCATCTTGGGACATGGTGGGCTTTCTATAAAAGGCTACGACTTGAAATGTGGTTTTGCCTGCTGATAGTTGTGCATGGATGATCTCTGGGGCATCATGCTGTGCCACTAACCTGGAGATGTGGGTATCCTTGATGAATATGGATACACCTCCACCCTTTGTACTGCGATCCGGTAACTGAGGCCGGAAGGTATGATATGACTTGTAACCTGGTAGTGCTGGGGTGCTCTCTGAAGCTTTGAACCAGGTTTCTGTCACTGCACAAACAGAGATTTTCTCCATACTGAGGAGTGCCTCGAGTGCATGCATTTTGAGGTTGAGACTTTTGGCGTTGAGTAGCATTACTCTTAGTTTTTGGTTACGGTGGTTGGTTTGTCCTTTGAGCCTTGCCTAAAAAAGGCACTATGGGGACGGCAAGAGCCTTGGAAAGTATTTGAAAGCCTAGGGGGGACAGGTGCAAAAAGTGAGGCTTGTCTATCATGTCATCCCAGGTAGACAGACACTGGATCCCCTTAGAATGACACCAGAAGCTTAGCCAATTGTTGAAATTGATAATTTTGTCTTTGTATTGTGGTATCATTCTAGGTGAAGGTAGTACGCTACTCAAGGTCAGGGTCATACCAGCTTGGGCTACATGATCAGAGAGCTCCTCAATGTCTCTTCATGTAGTCCAGGGAGGTATGTCTTAGATCATTCACACCAACATGTACAATGACAGCGTCATACTTGTACTTGTTCTGGAGTGACCCAAGCGCCTGTGTTGTGGCGGATCCTAGCACTAGACAGGCAGCTGACAGTAACCTTCTCCTTGTTCAGCCTGGTGAGTGGAACATCTGTGTGCCTTACTATAGAGCCTCCTATTACCAACGTGTTGGGTATGGTGTTTTGCCTTAGGGGCTGTCGTGAGGCACATTGCCGAGGTGAATTATGCGTTTTCTGGCTTGTGTTTGGAGATGCAGGTTGCTTGCTTGTCTGCTTTGGAGGGCACTGTTTCTTTTTCAGATTTGTACCTAGTGCCTCTGAATATGTTTTTATGTATTTATGTGTATGTTTTGCCGGTGCTTGTTTTGTAGATCCATGTGTGACTGGTGGTGTGATGCTAGTGTGTCTCTTTCCTCTTGACTGTCTGGTACAGTCATGGGTTGAGAGCGCTTAGTCTCCAGTCTGGCTGTGTATTTGCATCTCTCACAAGTGTTTGTGTCTAGAGGTAAGAGGAGAGGGTTGTCTGTATACATGAGGCAGTTGTGACATTGCCTCAGGATGCCCAATTCCACCAGCTGAACTGGAGAGTACACCTGAAGTTGACCTCTGGACATGTTTGGAAAAGTAAATTTCATTCATTTTATTCAAATTTATTCATATATATATATATATATATATATATATATATATACACACATACACATGTGTGTGTGTGCGCGAGTATAAACCATCCATAATCCAGCACTACTAAATGTTAAAATGTCCACCTTGAATGGGTGCTAATAAATACGCTGAACACCCAGATAAGCTCAAATACTCCACAAAATCTTTAATGGCAAACACATCTAGCCACCTCCAGCTTACAACCACAAACCTAGGTTTCGCCAACTGGCATCATCAGTGAGTGCTTATAGGAAGGAAAAGACCCTTTTATACGTTAATAATCTAGGGCTATTAAAGTCCATATGGGACAGAAGGAAAGTGGAGAGAACTCTCCAGTTTCCTTCTGTCCCATACGGACTTTAATATGGTGTTCAATGTATTTATTAACACCCATTCAAGGTGGACATATTAAAATTTAGTAGTGCTAGTTTACGGATGGTTGATTTGTTGAATTTCAAATCTGTGCACTTTTTGCACCGAGCACTCAAGTTCATTGAGCGTTACTTTATATATATATATATATATATATATATATATATATATATATACATATATATATATATATACAGATACATACATATACACACACACACACACACACACACACACACACACAGTGGTGTTTCAACTTTTATTCTGTGAGGGGAGCAGAGAAGTGAAAAGGAGAGACAGATAATGTGTTGATATATCCTATGTAGAAACAGGAGCATTTGGCTAAGATGAAGAGGTACTTTTCGAGTTGCATTCTAAATTTGGAATAAGTGAGAATTTCCTTTAGGCCAACGAGGACAGCTTGCCAAAGAGTAGGTGTCTGAAAGGAGAATGCATGTGCTATGCTGTGGAATTTGTTTCTAGGAGTTGGTGTGGTTTATAAGTAGTGTCTTAGATTGTAGGAATTTTTTTAATGAAGTTTAAGAGCTATGGGAGTAAATGAGTAAAGAGTAAATGGAGATGGAGTAGTTTGTAGAGTTGGGATCCTAAAAGGTTAGGACTTTGTTTTATTGGTAGTTATTTGGCTTTTGCTAGTGCGCTATACTGATAGTAATAGAGGTCTGTAATGAATCAGCAGACATTGTAGGAGACTGAAGTGTAGTTGTGTTTGTCTTGGAGGCAGGAAGCATGATGGCATTTTTCTTAAAGGTGGATGTGAAAAATGGGTAGTCCATATTCAAGCCGAAACAAAACTTATTTGCCCATAGCCGATCTGGCTGGTTGAGACGGAAAAAGTGATAATATTTTGACCCAGAAAAGGAAGAAATTTATATTTGCTCTCACTCTGTGTGGAAATGGAAGCTTAGAATTGCTCAAATGGTATTTGAAAGTGGAAATTATTTCTATGGTATTGGGTAATTAGTGAATTTTCTGTGGCATTCCAAAAACACAGTTTTGGTCTTTGAGGGGTGGAGAAGTAGATTACTGTTTAAAAGCAATTGGTAGAGGCCATTCAAATCTGACTGGAGATGGGAATGAATGCAGGTCCGTTACTTGATTAGTAAATGACCACATCATCCATGTAGAGTACGAGTAGGAGAAGAGGCAAATACGTACCTCTCAACTGTCCAGTTTTTTAACCTTATTTTTGGTCTGTCCCTCATGAAATGTGCGGTTTTCTGGCAAATCATTGAAGACTGACGTCATTAAATAGTTAGAGACTTGAATTTCAGACTTCATGCCCCTCAGAAAATGTGTGATAATGCAAAACATTTAAGTATATAAGAGAAATGTTAAAAAAATTGTCCCTATTTTTCAGGCTTTATCCTCCCAGTACTTCTGGCTTTGTCCCGATTCCTTGCACTTACAGGATGAGATTTGGGGAAATGACAAGGAAGTTTGTTAATGAATACAAAATATAGTACATCACCCCACAACACAATCTCTTTTAAACATTAAGGCAACAGCATTTACAGTAATTAAACTGTTTAACAGTACCATTTTTTCTTGTTTAATATTTAAGCACTTATCAACTGAAAATACTCTGCTCCCAGTAGCATGACTGGTGCTTAGCCAGGTGCAATAAGACAGTAATTTAACATGATTAGCACATGCAAGCATCTCTTAGAACAGAAAAAAGTTCTGCTATACAGCAGAGTCCGAATACCTTTAACTACACAATATTTATAGCCTAACTTCAGAATAACTGGAACACAGATATTAGCACATTAATGACACACAGCACTGTCCAATGTGTGAAAGTCAAACAACATGTCTGCAGCCGCAGCCAAACACACACACAAGAGTAATTCATATCACCAGTAATCAACACTATTCTCAACAATGCCAACATTATGCAGTTACTCTGATTAAGCAGCAATAAAAGCTGATGTAATCCTAAACCCATAATATAACAATGTTTACAGACTTCAGAGTAATGCTGTGCTTTTTCTTTTTGAAGTTCTTACTTCACTAAAACTTAGAAAATTTTCAATGGCCAGGCAGCATGTCTGCTAATAATACTACACAATATAACAAATGGGATGATGCCCATAACATGATTTCATATATCTTCTGGGCTTAGTTGGAATGGAAATAAAGTCCAAATGGTTTGCCCAGGAAAGTAACATGGGACTGCATGTAAAAAATAAATAAGATTCTTTGCTCTTTCTAGCAAAGCAAAACAAATACTTTAACACATTTTGGTTATAAAACACTGTAAAACACAGTAGCAATGATCCTGTTGACGCTGGAAATATACAAACAGCAGCATGTACAAGTAATAATTTCAGATAGTGGTTTCAGTTTACATTATGTCTTTTCAGCTTGTTTATTTTTTTCTCCTAAAAATAAAGAGTACACTGTCATTCTAAGAAACTACGCTGATTAAATACAACTTTATGTGAAAACTACAACATCTTCTATGTGCTCTGGTCCAATGACCCCTTTCAGGCACAACCACGGACAGATGGCAATAGAAGACATTACTATACAATGATACGTACATTCAAGCAGCATTAACAGTATAAGCACAAATACAACAAAATAATGAAAAAATGTTTCGAGAGAACACCTTGCTGAGCTCAAACATACAAATGAGACTATATGCTAGTTGAGGATAGAATCAGTCCTATTTGAAAAGGCAATAGCTGAAACGTAAATAAAAGTGGGCAACTTTATACTGGGTTCAGAAACAAATCTGTCTGACAGCTAGTGTTCATCATACCACAACAGATTTTGATAAAAAGTGAATGGATAGTTCAGGGCTCCAAACCTTTCATTCCATCCATTATTACTTCATCCTAAGTCAGGGTCATTCCTGGTCTACTCCTGCTGTTGGTTTCTACTTAGTGCCAGAACCTTTAACATCACAATCCACCACATCCTAAATATTGCTACACTTACTGCAACATTTAAACAGAAACTACAATAATTGCACACAGCCCTCAGTCCTTAGACTTAACCTCTGTTAACCACCATGTTGGGAGAGGATTTTATCCCCTCAAATCTTTTCAAAGTAAATGCCTGTTTTAACATTCAAAAGTACTTGGCCAGCACCTGCTGATGCAGCTGGATTTTCTCAGCGTCATTTAAGCTATCCATTTCACCAAAACATGACTGCAGCATGGAATGAACAATCATTTTCCACTTAAATCTTTCTCCTGTGAAACATAATGGGAAACTGTTGACTCAGACTAATACATTTCAATACCATCTTCATGGAACTTTTTATCATTACCATATGCTATCTTCTTCTTTCCAGCTAACATGCAACTATCACTTCCGTTACTACAGCTCGAACCCCACCATGTACATGCATTAAAATGCATACATAGAGCGAAGTAAAATTATAAAAACAGTTAAAAGCCATCTTTATTAGTTACTATCTCCCATCCACTTCTGTCACTAATAAGATGCACATTTCTATAATAATAACGTGGTGCGCCAAGACACAAAAAAATATATTTTAATTTGTTAACCGATACCAAACACTTAACACCACTTCATGAAACAATGCTCAAGTTGCACAACACTTGGCTTTTGTACCCTGCATCTGTAACGTGTTAGGGGGTAAATGTAGCAACAGGTTTAAAATCCAGGCTATGTTTCTACGACATAAGACAAACAGAAAAAGTGGGATCAAACCTTATAGGTACCCCCGAAAATAGATAACCGCGACTTACATCTTGAAAGATCACTAACTGGTAGGGGCGTGTGTTGTAATGGCTAGCAAGGGAGGCTTGACTTCAGGGAACACCTGGACAGGGATTGTAATAGTACGATGACATCCAAATACAACTGCAGCAAACAGCAATTTCTGACTTCAGGCACGACTAAATACTCTTAACACCAGCGCCAAACGTGAATCTTCGACTACCATATTACCAACTGTCTGATTGAAATGACAACTGGGTGCGCTGCTCATGCGGAAAGATAGCAGTGATCTTCACCCACTGTGTTCTGATCTGTCATTACAGATCATAAGGAGGATGGTGGTCGTGCTATGAAAAGCTGCCACCCATACTTCCGGCATCGCCAATTCCCAACGCCGCAGCCTAGTGCCACTGTCGCCCACTCCCGGTGCCACCAACTCCCCCTCCTTTCTCCCTACCACTGCAGACACTGGTTTCGGTGTTCTTCCTTCTATGACGAAGCTATGTTTGGAATTACTCGTCCGCCATCCCTACTTTTGTACTTACCGAACGAAACGTCCGCACAGGCACACAACAAAACAAACAGCAGCAACACAACAACATTCTCCTCAGCCATGATTCCAGACTGCGTCCCAGCGGCCCCCGCGCGCAAGCTTGCTTGTTAGTCGGCCAGCCAGCCGGCTCCTGTCAATACACAGACAAGAACTGAACGAGGAGGCGCCACTTTCTGTCGCAGGGCAGCCCACTGTCAATACACAGACAGGTGCTTAAAGGGGAGTGTGGTTTCGTCCAAGGGTAGACGGCTGTCTGCATCGACAGGCTAAAAGGGGGGAAGTGAATTCGCCATTTTATGTCGGCAGACGCTCAGACACCTGAGTTCAGTACACAGACAGCTTAAAGTACACCCAGGCTCCGAATCAGACAGTTAGTGTATTTAGACAATAAAGTGTCGTGTAGTCATGTATCTTGAAGTCAGACTTGAATGTTTTAATGCAGTCCCACAATTTGTAATTTCAGGTAGATGAAGAAGTTTGCAGGTTAATTAATATCAGTTATTAGAGATGCATACTGTTTTTTTTTTCGCAAAATGTAACTGGCTTGCATACAGCAATAAGTTCCTTCAAATCTTTATTTGTTCACCATGGCTTACGTACCGCATACATATTTACAGCTACATTTATTACTGGGGTTGTAGACTGATTTCAGATCTGTACACCAGCATCTCCCACTATTCCTCTCTCACTCACACACACACACTTTCGTTCAAGGAATACATATCCTACATATGTAATAATGCAGTACACTTCACTTGCTAATAATTACACGTCTTTACCATGAAGTATTGTAGTCATTCAACAAACCTACACCATTTTGACATATTTATCTTTGCTTGCTCTATTATATTTTCCTTTGTTAATTGACACCTTGCTTGTCCCCTCAGAGAAAAACGTTAAAAGCAACACACTTCCTATTTTTAAGGAGTGATGCTTTTAGGCTTCCTTTGCTAATACATAGTTGTAAGCCCCTCCCCAACACCATTAGCCTCAAATGACCAAGCTGTTGCTGCATTCCTTTTTTCTTTCTAATACACATTTCATTTCAGGTTTACCTGTCAGCTGCATTTCAGCTTTATCATCTTATTATTTCATTTGGGCTTATGTATTAAACATTTACGTCTTCACTGCTTTCATAATATTTTTTTTTATTTCGTAAATTTTACAATAGTACAAACAAATGCAAATAAATAAAATACATATTTAAATAATGTGCTTGTTATTGTTGAATGTGTAACTTAAACTACCATAAATCATTTAAATTTACTTATTTTAACTACGTGCATGCATCTGCTGTAATCCTGTGATGTGGCTGAAATGATTTAATTTTAACATTCATACATACATAAACAAGGCTGTCTTTTGTTTCTTCCACAATGTTAAAAAAATTACACCCAACCCATATTGCCTTTCCATTATCTCTTGGCAAACTGATCATATGTGGCAAAAATGAGAGTGGGCCAAGGAGTCATAGGCCAAGCAATATTTCTGGATGGAAAAATAGCATGCTTGTGGGGGGATAATCACACAGGTAGCTAGGACAAGCCCTTTTTCCAGTAAGCAGAGTATGACACAGTGGAACACCCATCCACTCTGACTTCCTCATAAAAGCAGGAAGTAGTGTAGCTCAAATATGGTTGGGTAGTTGCTTGCTGACCCATAAGGGGTGATTGCATTAGGGGTTGGAAGGAATTTCCTGGTTTTTACTCACTAGATTTTTTTTGTTTTTTTTTTGCCTTCCCTGGCATGTTGGAGGTAGATCAGGTTAGGTGTCACAGCCATGAAGGCAGAAGGGCAGACTTGGAAGGCTAATTTGCAAGGGAATGGGCTGGGCCTGGCCTGGGGGGGGGGGGGGGGGGGCACAACCTGGGGTTCTACAGATTGCAACTCCCTTTCAGCAGCTGGTGTCTGACTGAATGCTCCCAGCGGACTTGGTGGTTGTTTGCAGATCACTTCAGCCATTAGTATTGGTTGAGCATTTTACAGGGTCTGCATACAGTGCTTAATGGTCTGATTTTCCTCCTTTCCAAGCACTGCCTTTCGTTCACATCTAAATATCTGTTAATTGGCATCGATCTGGTCTTTGACTGGCACTGACATTTAGATCTGGCACTGATTTGATCCACAAGTTGAGCTGATTGTTATAATAAAATACATGTTTGCTTCCGAGAGTGTGATGTGATTATTTTTTTTTTCATTTTAAGTTGTGTATGGTTATTTTCATTCTAAGGCATTGAATATATCAAATAAGGTAGCATGTTTCAACATTTCTTAACAGCTTCTCATATCTTCCCCTTTATTTCCACTTTAGCCAGCCTTATACTGAACTGTTTGTCTGAATCAGATACACCAGTTGTGAAGTGTCATAACAGAGACACCTGGGACACTAGTTATGTAACATCTACTTATCCAAAGGGTTTGCTGAAAAAATCTTAATACATCAATACAATTTTAATGTGGGAGAATTTCAAAATTAGTCCAGGGCCAATCTTGCTGTCTAGAAATCCATAGCAGCGTAAATCCTTTTAACAATATAAAACACAGTATAACTCTCATGAAGGGATCTCGTTTACTCTACTTAAATGCCAGAACCCACTGTGATGAAATCATAGAATTCTTGGTTTAGTTAGAAGTTGAAAAATCTCATATTCTGGCTGTATCAGAAATATGACTTAAGGTGCACATAATGAACAATGAGTTGCTAATGCCTGAAAATTCCATTTATTTTTATTTATTTCTTTATTATTAACCAGCTACAGAAACTGGTACAAAACTCTTTTCAACTATAACCTGAGAGCTGTTGACAGTTAAACATATGAAAAAGTAAATGTACATAGAAAACATGATATTTAAAACAAATAGAAAAATCCAACTGATTTTTGTTTGGTAGCTTGTAATGTTAGTTTGTTGGAACTTGGAATACATGTCAGATTTTCTGTTGCCTCTAAAGTTGTTGTTGTTTCTTTCGGCTTTTCCCGGTTAGGGGTCGCCACAGCGGAACTCCGGTCCGCTAATGATTGGCAGTTGATTTTTACGTACTGAGTTGCCAGCCCTGACGTACAACCTTCAACGAAGGTACGCCCATTCATGTTGGTGTCTCCACACAGAAGATGCTTTAGCTGAGAGTCTTACTGTGAGGCGACAACGCTACCACAGCACCACAAACACACATAAAAAGAGCTAATGGGTTAGCAATTCTTATATCAGATCTTCTTTCATACTCTCTGTATGTTAGTCTGTCACTGTTTGTTTTATCGATGCATTTTATGTATTTATAATTTGATAAAGCATACTATTTATTCAGTCCCCTCTCTAAAGATTTGAAGAAAATATTGATAATAAGCTTATGTTTTAATATTCACTGGCAAAACAAAAGAGATCGTATTGATGCCAGCTGTGCACCTGGTTACTTGAACTTCTTCAGACCCCCAGTAGGATTGACAGTGTATTGGGTGCAGCTGACATAACTGGCTGTACATTAACATTTTCTAGCCATATCTCACTCACAAATGCACATTATAATGCTCTTAGTGATTATTCATCAATACTAATAACTTGGAAGTACACATAACTCTCTTCTAAACCACTTACAAACATGGAAAAAAAGCATTTAAAAACATTGTGAATGTGGACTTTACACCATTACATGGTCCTTCTTTAAAAACATTCTTCCAACCATTGCTCATGTAGTTAGAGACTTTGCAGACATACGTTTAGGCTTTCTGAAAAAAATATGCAACAAAGAAGGACATAACAATGGGAAAAACACTATCCTGGCTAAATAGGTCTGTTAGAAGGTTAATAATAAACCAAAACTTAGCTGGTGACTTTAAAAAGCCAAGGGTTGCTAAAGCATAAAGAACTATTTTTAAAGTAACATGTCAGAAACAGACTAAACTTGCTGAACAGAATTTCTGTAAAACATTTCAGCCTTTCTGAAATCTGGAGTATAGTACATGATAAGACATGGAAAAGAAGCATTTCATATTAAATCCCTTTCTCTATAAGGGCCGACCACGGATCTAAATATCTTAATATCTTCCAATCATACTTTTCCCTAAAAGACAAGTTGTTATTAGTCATTAGCAATCAATCAATCAACCAATATTACCTCAGAGCTAGAAAAGTGTCTCTTTTTAGTTATACAGCCCACTACTACTATTGCATTTAGGGATCCGAGAGCCAAAGAGTTATGGTATGGAGCTGTCTGTGTTGATAATAGGGTTGTCACCTTTTCAAATGGCCAAAGTGGGACATTTTTGGGACACTCACCAGATTTTACAGGCCAACACATACCCACGGTCAGTACAAAGGATAGAGCTTAACTTTTTTGCCTGGATAAAAGCTTATTCTTGTAGCATTTTAGTTGTTTATTCTGTTTCGTGTAACATTTAGGTATTTTAGATACAGAATAACTGTTTTATGCAACTATTACATAAAATATGGGTCATAATTATGTCCTAAAATCTCAGAACACTTGCCACTTTTAATATTTTGTGTCAGGACACAACTGCCCAAAGAGGGACTGTCCTTCGCAAAGTGGGACAGGTGGTAACCCTAGTTGATAAGCTCCCTGCAGCTTTTATTACAGCCAGTGATTCATACATTGCCTACCTAATTTCTGTCATCATAAGCAGGTGTAAATTGAAATGTACTATACAAAGCATATGAAAAAAATCATTCCTGTTAACAAAATTGGGGACTATAACATATGTGTACATTTCTTTAATTTTGTCAAGAATGCCAGAATGTGAATTATGTAGTCTTGTCTCCTGTACTTTACTGGCCAGTCTTAAAGTAAAGCTCAAAGAGCTTGTAGTATAGCTCCATGTTTTCTTTCAAGCTTCAAATACCATTTTAAATTATATGGTTTCAGAACTGAAGCATGACAACTTAATTTGGTTTGAGCAATAGAGCATCTATAATATCCTGGAAATCTCTCTTTCTGTCTCACTGTTGCAGTCTGCCAAAGAAATGGCGATTATGAATTTAGAAATTCAGTTTATTCTAGTCTGGGAGCAAACCATTTGAAAAGCCTGAGAAGATGCAGTGTGCTACACATTTGTAAATAATATGAGAACAAGCACTTAAACTGCATAATTTATTTGATTTTCAAGAGGAATAAAGAGAGAGCACTGCAGTGATGAGGCAGAGGTTTGAGTTACTATAAATTGAGAAAAATTCTGCCTTATACCTGCCATTTGTCCTTCAGGAAGGCATGGAAAATATTGATGCTTGTGTTAGACAGGCCAAAAATCAAGCCAGTAACTGAAGTTGTTGAACTACGTGATTTGTTAGTAAGAGATGGAACCATGTGTGCAATATGAGGCAGAATGTTACATACAGGCCATACCTCTCAACGTTTTAGCACAAGAAATCTGCACAAAGCCTGACAAAAAGGGGGACAAAGGCCCAAAAATAGGGCTCAACGTATCAACAATTCGGAAAATGTCTAACTTGACTCTGCTGGTGTGCCACCCCCCAAGCAAAAATATATAAGAAAAATAAAATAAATAAAAATAAATAAAACAGCATAGCTCTCAATACATCAGGGATACATCTCAACAGAATCAGGGACAAATCTAGAAATGAGACATGGAGCGTTTTACACTACTAGTACTGTTAATTTGAGACACTGACAGAAAAAAATGAACATGAATTAATATACATTTTCTGAAGTAAAATAAATCCGTAAATCTAATCATTCTCATTGTTACGTGTAAAAAGTTGCCAGTCGAGATTTCTCTTGAAGAGGGCCAGTGAGGAGCTCTGCTTGACATGAATGGGAAGCTTATTCCAGAGTATGGGCAGTCTTTGGGAAATTAACCTGTCACTCCAGCATGTTCTGTTGATTGTGGTAGTGAGGTTGTGATCTCTGGAGCATGTGGCGTGGGGGAGGGATTGGGATTTCTTTAGGCATAGCATTTCAAGTAGGGCTGGGTCGGACATGGCTTTGTAAGCCAAGCAGAGATCACCACTGAGTAGATGACAAGAGACAGAGAGCAGCTGAAGTTCCTTGAGTCTGTCCATGTAGGACATGCGTTTAAGGCTTAGAATCCTTTTTGTGAGGTACTTTTGGGGCATCTCCAGCTGTTGTAGGTGTCTGGTCAGGTACATGCCAAATAGGGCATTATATTTGATGATTGGTCTAATGAGGGATGAGTATAGTGGAATGACTTCTTTTTTTCTGGATGCGAACCCTTTGGTTATAAGATGTGCCACGTAGAAGGACTTTCTGACCACAGTGGCAACGTGGTGATCGAAGGTGAGGTGGCTGTCGACCTGGGTGTCCAGATCTCTTATGTCCCCTTCAGTGTTTAGTGGGCTTCCATCGATGTGGTAATTCGTGGGAGCTGAGTTTTTTCCAAAGGGAATGATAACACATTTTTTGGCGTTAAGCTGGTCTCAGAGAGGCCCTTTTGTAGGATGTCTGTATCACTTGGGAGTTGATAATGACTCCTAGCTTGCAGTCATCAGTGAACTTGGTCAGACAGAGTCCCTCCATGTTGGTCTGAACTTCTGAGAAGTAGATGCCAAATAGGAGAGGGGCCAGGACCAAGGTCTGTGGGAATCCACTCATGACTGGTCAACAGTCTGACTTGGAATCCACAACTTTCACTCTGTGGGTCCTGTTTGTGAGCCAGTTTGTAACCCACCTAGTGATATAAGGATTGATGCCTAGTTTGGTGAGTTTATCGATGATACCAGAGTGGGGAATGGTAACTCTTGGCTAGGTCGAGTTAGGCTGTATGCACTGCCTTATGCTCAACCACAGCCTTGGTGACTGCCTTGAAGAAGTCAACCAGGTTCAGCAGGCAGGATCTCCCCTTGATGAAGCCAAACTGTGTGGGGTCAAGAGTTTGGAGATTTCTCTATGTATATTTAGCAGGTCCATGATGATGCACTCCATAGCTTTGCATACCAGACTCGTCAGGCTAATCGGGCAGTAGTTCCCAGGGTCTGTAGTTGCCCCCCCCCTTTGTTGGGAGGGATGACTGTAGCAGTGCACCATTCGTTGGGGACAAAGCCTGAGGTAAGGCTGTGATTGAACAGGGCACACAGCTGTGGTGCCAATTCATTTTGTAGTTCATGTAGGACGCAGCCAGGGATTTTATCAGGTCCCATGGATGCTGTATTCTTGGCTTTGGACAATGCAGCTTTTACCTGTGCTACAGAAATGGTGGGTACCAGGCTTTATTCTGGTATTGTGATAGGGCCTTTGGGGGGGGGGTAAGGTTGGCACTGAATCTGTCAGACAGTATGTTGGCTATATCTGTTGGCTCAGTATAGGAGGAACCGTTGTGCAATAACTTGGAGCAAATCTGGGTATTGCCTTTGAGGTTCTTGATATAGCTATAGAAGGCTTTGTGGTTGTTTTTGGTGTCAGCTGCAATTCTGCCTTCATAGCTAGCTGGCTTTAGAGGATTTGATAATGGATCTCAAATTTTTGTTGAGTCTGGTAAGGGAGTTTTTCCAGCTTGTGACTTCATTTTTTTCTGTAACAGTTTCTTCTTTCTGTTGTAGAGTTTATTGATGGCTGGGGATCACCAGATTGGCTTCCTTGGAGGAGAGCATCTCGGTTCTATTTGGTATGGCAAGATCCATTTATTTGTGTACATGCTCATACGATGCATTGGTATATGATTTGGCAGTCATGCAGCTATTTTCCATTGGCATGGGTGCCGAGAAGTTAGCCACCTTTGTTTTTAGGAGCCCAAAGGCAGCTCCGGAGAAGTTTTTCAGGGTGGTCACCTTAGCGGAGGGTGTAGGTGAGATGGAAATTTACATGGTGATCAGTTTGTGGATGGATTTAAGCAGGAAGGAGTTGACTATAATTGTGAAGCAACAGTCTCCCATGTTGGTGATAACTACGTCAAGGATATTACTTCCTCTACTGGGGGTCAGAATGAGCTGGTCCAGGGCATTGGAACTGATAAATTCCAGGAAGCGTTGGGCCTGTACATTGGTACTAGAATAGTTTTCCCAGTTGATGGAAGGGTAATTGAAGTCACCCAGTATGAGAGTATTGGGCTGGACCTTGATAGATTCCAGGGTGCTTATGAAGTTGGAGTGAGAGTCAAGGGACTTGGTTGGGGTTTTGTAGCAGGCTATGACTTGTATCACTATCTTACCCAGTGTTAATTGTACCTGAAGTATCTCAGATGCATTATGCTGGGCTACCGGTCTAGAAGTGTGTGTATCCTTTATGAATATGGAGACACCATCACTTTTGGAGCTTACGGACATATTCTGGGGCCAAAAGGTATGGAATGAGTTGTAGCCTGGGAGTACAGGGGTGCTTTCTGCCTCTTTAAACCAGGTCTCCTTTACAGCATAGATGTCGAAATTCTCCATTTTGAGGAGAGCTTCAAACAAGTGCATCTTGAGATTTAGACTTCTAGCATTGAGCAGCATGACCCTCAGATTGCATTTGTTTGTAGCTGTTACAGTGGAATTTTGGTCTTTGGAACACTGCCTAAAAAGGCACTATAGGGGTGGAAAGAGCCTTAACCAGTAGCCGGAATCCCATGGGTGACACATGCAGGTCATCTCTGGCAAAACATCGAGGTTTGTCGATCATGTTGTCCCAGGCAGACAGATACTGGATCCCCTTAGAATGACACCAGAAATGTAGCCAATTGTTGAAGTCAATAATTTTCTGCTCATACTGTGGTATCATTCTGGCTGATGGGAGAATACTGCTCAGGGCTGGGGTCATACCTGCCTGGGCCACATAATCCGAGAGTTCCATCATATCTGTTTTCATGTAGTCCAGGGAGGTACTTCTCAGGTCATTCACACCCACATGGTCAATGACTAAGTCATATCTGTACTTGTTGTGGAGGGACTTGAGTGCATGTGTTATGTGGTGGATCCTGGCACCTGATAGACAACTGACTGTCACCTTCTCCTTCCTCAGTCTAGTGAGTGGGACATCAGTGTGCCTCACTATTGAGTCTCCTATGATTAGTACATTGGGCAAAGTGTTCTGCCTTAAGGGCTTAGGTTGAGGGGCACACTGTAGTGATGAGTTATGTGTTCTGAGGTTGGTGTTGTGTTGTGGTGGTTGAGTGCATTTCTGTCTTGGGGGTCTCTGTTGTTTGGATAAATTTTTATTGACAGCCTCTGCAAAGGTGGGTGTATGGTTTGTGTTTCTATGTGTGAGTTGTGATGGTTGGTGTTTTGGAGGGCTGTGTGTTCCATGTAGTGAGTTGTAAGTGCTGACCTTCTCCTCTGGACCAGGTAGTCTGGTCTTGGCTGGAGAGTACACTTTTTCCAATTTAGTGATATAAGTGCATCTTTCATATGTATGAGTGTTGGGAGGTAAGAGGAGAGGGTTGTCTGTGTACATGAGACAGTTGCTATGTTGTCTCAGAATGCCCAAGTACACCAGGCTAGCAGGAGAAAGTACAGAAAAATTGCCCTACGATCATACCAAGAGGGGTGATCGTAACTAATAAGTACTGGTGCTGTTACTGTGTAGGAATAGTTAGTCATGATAGTACCTAAGTGTGCTACAATAAATGCTACTAAAGCCTGTTAAAGTGCTAGTTGCATAAGCTAATTGAAATGCAAGAAGTAAAAGAACAAGCACGTTCTAAGGGAAAAATTGAAGAGCACACTTTCTGGCACCGGTAATAGTCTACCTTAGCTGAGCACCGTTGCCCGGTGCACAAACCTGCGCAAACACGGGCTTTTAAACCAGAAAGTTGAAAGGGATGTAAACACTGCCCAAACGGCCAATAAACTAGAATTTCTGGGGCAGAAACCACTCCTCTAGGGGCAGATAGGCTACCTAGTGCTTACCATTCCCACTGATAAGCTAGAAGGCTTCCCTCCAACACAGAAAAGTCTGGGGGACTCAGAAACTTACAAAACAGACTTGGATACAGCAAATCTGTATGTGGACTAGACTAGTTACAGGAAAAGTAGGAAACAAGCTTAGAACTTCTTTTGTTTGTTTGTTTTTTTACAGAAAATCAGCTAAAACAGCAGAAAAACACTTTAAATGCAGTGCAAGCTAGGACACTTGAGTGTGTAGCAATATTAAGACAAATACAATTTAAATAACAGTATCAAAAGCCATCATACAGTAATAAAGCCCTGACTACAGCCCTGGTGACCCAAGTTGGATTAGCAACAGAGGTACTTGGTGCTGGTGTGGGAGGATGGAAAAAGTGCAGGGAGTAGCTAGTCATGTAATGTCAATTACACTTGTAGGAAGGGCAGCAATACAAATGCATGGCTAAAGAGGTAGATTTTCAGCTTTCTACGCTATTGTTAATGTGGGTAAGGTAAGTAAGTACTATTCTAGTTGCTTTTGTCAGCCATTTTAAGCCTAGCTAAATTTCCCTTCAAAGGTGAGAATCAAACCCTGTGCTTTGTTTTTTTGCGAGGAAACACCTTATACCGTTATACAAACCCTCTATCCTTCATCATGAGTGTAAATAAGCATGACTCTACATGGGCTCTTATTTCTGTATTCAGAGATTGGGTTAGGACAATCATAAATGTGGTCATAGGTGGGATGCTGATGAAAGGTACATGCAGCCCTCATGGCTGCCTGAATGATGGCCCTTCTAGATGGCCTTCACTTCATTGTTCTGGCGATCTCTAAAAGGAGAGAGCAAATGGTTTCATGTCCAGTAGGAGGAGGCTTGATGGGTGGCTGGAATGGAGGGCAAAACATCTAGAAAAATAAATTAGGTTGAATAATACAACACTGAGAATATGAAGCAAGAAGATCAGTGGAAAATCTGGTCAGATGAGATTAAAACAAATAATCAAAGTGTTGTGTTAAATGAGTCACGGGGAAGAGTTCAATATAATGTCTACCCAAACAATCATCTGAAGGTCTAAGACTGACAGAGAGTAAACTAAAGCCTTCTGCATACAAACTGTTTACTTATTCAGGTCAACAGGTATCACACTGGGTCAAACGTTGCTTATGCATGAAGATAATAATAATAATTAATAATAATAATTAATATAATATTTAATTTCAGATACTGGGAAAATAAACTCTATCCATACTGGGTCATTTCATTTGTCAGAAGCTTGGCATGGGAATAGTTTATGATGTGAACATAAAGAGTTATGATTAGTTGTGACTGTGAAAATGTATTTACTGATCTGAAATTTTTGCCAGAAGTTTATCATATTCAGAACAAATCCACCATTTTATCAGTTATGCATGCACCAGGGAAATCTCCAGAATCTCTGAGATATAACATTTAAAGAGAGTAGTACAGAATGTAGAGCATGGGTATAATTAAAACATATATTGAACCTACTGATTGGGAGAATACTACAGATACTGCAATGAAGCCTTATGAGCAAGAAATATGCATAAATATATAGATTTTAATAAAGATTTAAAGAGGAGAAGAACCATCTGCCAGAACCAGCTGTCACTTTATCAAATTCAAAGTATTTCTCTGTACTTCATGCTAGCCAAGGATTTTGGAAAATGTAAGAGAACGCAGATGCAGTGTCCAAGGCAGCCTTTTAAATAGTGTGAAATGTGACTTATCAGACCCTCTGGATCATAGGATCATAGGAGATTACTAGGCTAATGGCTCTGGAGCCCTTACAAGCCTAGCCAAGAGTTTATTCCCAAAAAAGAACCCACAATCAGCACCTGTCACCCCTGTCAATGAGGGACACAGGTGGAACCTGGGGATAAATTTGTGGCTGCCCATCCACTCATCAAGGTTGTGCTTGAAGAGGGTCAGCAAAGTAGTTTGTTTAGTGTGTATGGGTAGTCTATTCCAGAGACAAGGCAACCTCTGAAAGACAAACCCGTTTCTCCAGCAGGTTTTGTTAATGTCACATATTAGATTTAAGCCTTTCAGTCAGGTACTATGTAAGGAGTTAGACTTAGGGATATGGAGCATCTCTAGTAGAGCAGGGTCAGAGATGGCCTTATAGGTGAGACACAGATCACCTCTAAGCAATATGTACGATACAGAGTAGAGTGATGGTGATTTGAGCCTGTCCACATAGGACAGGTGTTGGAGGCCATGGATTCTCTTTGTGAGGTCTTTCTGTAGCCTTTCCAGTTGGTGCAGGTGTTTGGAGAAATACATACCAAATGGGGCATTGTACTCAATTATTGGCCTAATGAGAGGGGATTACAGAGAGGCAATAACCTCCTTTCCCTGGATGCAATCCCTTTACTTATGAGATGAACCAAGTAAAAGGCTTTTCTGACCACTGCCACTACATGATGGAATCGCTATTTAAGTGTAACCTCCAAACAGTCTTTTTCCCTCATGAATGGATAACAGCAACCATCATCCCTCTGCACAAAGGTGAGCCATCTGCAGACCCTGGAAACTACTGACTCATAAGTCTCACTAGTCATGTATGCAAAACCATGGAAAGAAATTTCATGGAAATGATCAGTATGAAATAAAAAAACTTGCAGACACTAAACCCAACTCAGTATAGTTTCGTTAAGGGCAGGTCATGCCTACCATGAAATGGCCAAGGTGTTTGACACAGTACCCACCTTAGGCATTGTTGCCAAACTCAAGAGGTTAAGTATAAACTCTCAGGTCACCCAGTGGATAGCCAGCTAGCTCACAGGTAGGACTTAGGAGGTTTGAACTGGGGAGCCCACCTCTACAAAGAGGCTAGTCACAAATAGAGTCTCTCAGGAATTGGTCCTGAGACCACTCCTTTTTGACATCTACTCTGAATTGAAGGCCAACATCAACGGCTCCTAGATGACCACATAGACAGGCTATAAACTGTAGCAACTGTTTATTACATTCTTAGCAAGTAGTTTGCTACAGTTTAAAATATTTTTTTTTTGTTTACTAAAACATGAGCATCATAGCATTCCATGCAGGCAAGGTATAAACTGCACCAACTGTTTGCTACAGTTTAAAAGAAGAACTTTTTTTTTTTAACTAAAATATGAGTGCGATGGAGCTCCATGCAACCAGGATATAAACTGTAACAGCTGTTTGCTACATTTGTAGCAAGCAGTTTACTACAGTTTAAAAGAAGAAATGATTCTTTTTTTGAAGAAGGGTTTCGGAAGAGCACAGAAATGGGACCTGAATGGCTGGGGCAGAAGGGAAGGGGGAGCATGTTGTGCATATGGCTAACTGGTTGGTGTACCATTAGAAAGAACATCCATTTTTTTTGGCTCTTCAGTGAAAGATCTATCGGGTGTAAATCTGACTGTAGCAATCGGTTTAATACAGTAAAAGGCTTTTTTTCTTCTTTTCACTTGAAGAGCTGAGGGTTGGGGCACTGGTTCATGGTACTGGCGTAGGGCAATGGTTGAGCCAGCTACACTTCTGAACAAAGGTGTGGCATCTAGGTCCAAGAAGGTTATTGTTCCACTGTATTTGGTGTTCATCAGAAGTATCATTGAGTACAAAAACCCTTTGGTATGTACCTAAGCAGTAACATCCAACAACTGGAACATCCACAGAGGTGCCTTATTAAAAGAATACAGTGTGTAAGTAACATGTCCTCTGCAGATTCCCTCAAAGCCCTGTCTCTGTATTCTGTCTCCTACTGGCTGTTGCGGGGGTATGTATTCCTGGCATAAAAGGCATTATCAGACCCTACCCCAATGGACATCCTGCATATCTGCAAAACAGATAACACCAGAATTACCTGTTCTAAAGACTTAAACCTTGCCTGTGATATAAATAGGACCTGCTAGAGAGACAGGTTTGAATCACAGAGCCTACCCCTTCTCTGGAACAGGCTCCCCATCCATGTGAAACAAAGTTCCTCCCTAGCCCCATTCAAGAGTGACTTGGACAATGGAATGGGGAAAAGGAAATTCAACCCAGGTTTGGCACCTATGTCTCTAATGGACACAAACAGCCTGTAAATGATTCATCACTCAGGCCGTCTTGTAAATGATTAATTTCCCATGCTCCTGCCTACACTCATCAAGCGTAAAAGAACTTGTCAGAGATTTGGGATGCAAACAGGTGCCAGTTTTCGTTAACATAATACACATCTATGAACCGATTATTCAAACATCCATTTGGTATTTTGTCAGCATCTGAAGTGTTATAGAGAGTTATTGTCTATCTGATTGAATTGTCTGAATGTGTTGTTAACAGTACTGATGATGCTTTCATTTGAAGAATGAAAACAGGATGACAAAAGACTACTTCAGTTACTGAATAGTCTGAGTCAATAAGACCTCAAACTAGACAACAATATGTGTAAAATCGGAAATACTGAATCTCAGTATATTTCAATATATGGGTCAGTTTAACCTCAACAGTAACATAGAGGGATAAAGCCCTAACTTTGTCCTATGTGACGTGAGTTTTATTAGCAGCTGTGGAGCTAGATGGTAAGGCAGGAAGCGGGGGAGGGGGATCACTCAAGCACATGCCCACTGTTGATCCCTGGTGGAAGCCAAGGATGTGTAGAGAATGATGTCTACAAGGGGCACAGGGCTTGGCAGAGTCACAATAAAGCCATGGATGATACACTGTGAGCCCACTGCATGTCACTATCTTGGGCTGCATGGTTGCAAGCAACAGCAGAGCTAGATATAAGCAGAAAAAATTCCCTGCATACCATAGTGTCACTGCCCAGTAAGCCCAAATTACCTCAGTAGCCATGGGTTGGAATCAATCCAGCCACAGCTGCAAACATTGTTGGTAGAATTTGGGGAGGTCATGGGAGCAGTGAATAGCCAGTTTCAGTGAGCAAAAGAAAATATATGGGTCATTTTCACTACAGAAGACTTGAAATTAGATAATGAGAAAGTTAGGTTATGATGCACAAACCAAAAGCACTGAATAGAGGAAGAGTCGAGCACTGGGAAGCTGAGATAAAAAAACAAGTTTATTGTAGATCACAACCTCCAGAAAAATGTGAAACGCAAAACAGTCACACAGCGTTTTTCGTCGATACAACAGACTTCTTCAGACAGAAACCTGCTCTACCTGAAAATAACTCCCATCTTCTTCAATTTTAATTTTTGCAGCAGATTCTCCAGACTTCTTTTCAACCTTAATAGGTTTTATGCATTCCTGTGAAGGAGCAATAAAATCATTCAAATCCGTCAATTGTAAAACTCCACTACAATTGACGGATTTGGATGATTTCATTGCTCCTTCACAGGAATGCATAAAACCTATTAAGGTTGAAAAGAAGTCTGGAAAATCTGCTGCAAAAATTAAAATTGAAGAAGATGTGATTTATTTTCAGGTAGAGCAGGTTTCTGTCTGAAGAAGTCTGTTGTATTGACGAAAAACGCTGTGTGACTGTTTTGCGTTTCACGTTTTTGTGGAGGTTGTGATCTACAATAAACTTGTTTTTTTATCTCAGCTGCCCAGTGCTCGACTCTTCCTCTATTCAGTGCTTTAGGTTTGTTTATTGGTTGGCGTTTTTTGCACTGATCTTCCATTTCTTTTGTTTATAGGTTATGATGCAGTTACATGAAGATAAATAACCATTTCTGAGATTTTTGAGGCATGATATGGTATATTTCAAAAATTCTGCTTACATTTTATAAATAAGTCAAAGCTTTGGCCAGCCAACATCTACCTGAAATCAGCTGGCTGTATAAGTGAATTTAAGTACACTTTTATCTGCTCTTTTGCATATAGTACTGTATTTAATTTATTTATTTGCGTTTTTCACTGAATATTAACTCAACTGACATTGTGGCTGCCTCTCTACAAAGACCTTTTTAGAATTTCTGTGTGGCCATTGATAGCAGTGGGGGTAGTTTCAGCTCATCACTGACATTCTGTCTTGCCTTATATAAGTGGTACATTTTGAGTTATCTCTGCTTAATATCAGAGCGTTGGCTGGTTAACATCTACCTGAAATCAGCTGGACATATAAGTGAATTTAAGTACCCTTTATCTGCTCTTTTGCATATAGTACTGTATTTAATTTATTTATTTGTATTTTTCACTGAATATTAACTCAACTGAAGTTGTGGCTGTCTCTCTACAGAGTACTTTTTAGAATTTCTGTGTGGCCATTGATAGCAAGGGGGTAGTTTCAGCTCATCACTGACATTTTGTCTTGCCTTATATAAGTGGTACATTTTGAGTTATCTCTGCTTAATATCAGAGTTTTGGCCGGCTAACATCTACCCGAAATCAGCTGGACATATAAATGAATTTAAGTACACTTTTATCTGCTCCTTTGCATATAGTACTGTATTTAATTTATTTATTTGTGTTTTACACTGAATAGTAACTCAACTGAAGTTGTGGCTGTCTCTCTACAGAGTACTTTTCAGAATTTCTGTGTAGCCATTGATAGTAGTGGGGGGTAGTTTCAGCTCATCACTAACATTCTGTCTTGCTTATATAAGTGGTACATTTTGAGTTATCTCTGCTTAATATCAGAGCTTTGGCCAGCTAACATCTACTTGAAATCAGCTGGATGTATGAGTGAATTTAAGTAACCTTTTATCTGCTCTTTTGCATATAGTACTGTATTTAATTTATTTATTTGTATTTTTCACTGAATATTAACTCAACTGAAGTTGTGGCTGTCTCTCTACAGAGTACTTTTTAGAATTTCTGTGTGGCCATTGATAGCAAGGGGGTAGTTTCAGCTCATCACTGACATTCTGTCTTGCCTTATATAAGTGGTACATTTTGAGTTATCTCTGCTTAATATCAGAGCATTGGCTGGTTAACATCTACCTGAAATCAGCTGGACATATAAGTGAATTTAAGTACACTTTTATCTGCTCTTTTGCATATAGTACTGTATTTAATTTATTTATTTGTATTTTTCACTGAATATTAACTCAACTGAAGTTGTGGCTGTCTCTCTACATAGTACTTTTTAGAATTTCTGTGTGGCCATTGATAGCAAGGGGGTAGTTTCGGCTCATCACTGACATTTTGTCTTGCCTTATATAAGTGGTACATTTTGAGTTATCTCTGCTTAATATCAGAGTTTTGGCCGGCTAACATCTACCCGAAATCAGCTGGACATATAAATGAATTTAAGTACACTTTTATCTGCTCCTTTGCATATAGTACTGTATTTAATTTATTTATTTGTGTTTTTCACTGAATAGTAACTCAACTGAAGTTGTGGCTGTCTCTCTACAGAGTACTTTTCAGAATTTCTGTGTAGCCATTGATAGTAGTGGGGGGTAGTTTCAGCTCATCACTAACATTCTGTCTTGCGTTATATAAGTGGTACATTTTGAGTTATCTCTGCTTAATATCAGAGCTTTGGCCAGCTAACATCTACTTGAAATCAGCTGGATGTATGAGTGAATTTAAGTAACCTTTTATCTGCTCTTTTGCATATAGTACTGTATTTAATTTATTTATTTGTGTTTTTCACTGAATATTAACTCAACTGAAGTTGTGACTGTCTCTCTACAGAGTACTTTTAAGAAAGTTCATGTAGCCATTGAAAGCAGTGGGGGGTACTTTCAGCTCATCACTGATATTCTGTCTTGCCTAATATAAGTAGTAACTTTTGAGTTATCTCTGCTTAATATCAGAGCTTTGGCTGGCTAACATCTACCTGAAATCAGCTGGACATATAATTGAATTTAAGTATACTTTTATCTGCACTTTTGCATATAGTACTGTATTTATTTTATTTATTTGTGTTTTTCACTGAAGATTAACTCAACTGAATTTGTGGCTGTCTATCTACAGAGTACTTTTTAATATTTCTGTGTAGCCATTGATAGCAGTGGGGGTAGTTTCAGCTCATCACTGAGATTCTGTCTTGCCTTATATAAGTGGTATATTTTGAGATATCTCTTCTTAATATCAGAGGCTTTGGCCGGCTAACATCTACCTGAAATAAGCTGGACGTATAAGTAAATTTAAGTACACTTGTATCTGCTTTTTTGCATATAGTACTGTATTTAATTTATTTATTTGTGTTTTTCACTGAATATTAACTCAGCTGAGTTGTGGCTGTCTCTCTACAGAGTACTTTTTAGAATTTCTGTGTAGCCATTGATAGCAGTGGGGGGTAGTTTCAGCTCAACACTGACATTTTGTCTTGCCTTATATAAGTGGTACATTTTGAGTTATCTCTGCTTAATATCAGAGCTTTGGCTGGCTAACATCCACCTGCAATCAGCTGGATGTATAAGTGAATTTAAGTACACTTTCATCTGCTCTTTTGCATATAGAACTGTATTTAATTTATTTATTTATTTGTGTTTTTCACTGAATATTAACTCAACTGAAGCAGTGGCTGCCTCTCTACAGATTACTTTTTAGAATTTCTCTGTAGCCATTGATAGCAGTGGGAGGTAGTTTCAGCTCATCACTGACATTCTGTCTTGCCTTATATAAGTGGTACATTTTGAGTTATCTCTGATTAATATCAGAGCTTTGGCCGGCTAACATCTACCTGAAATCAGCTGGTTGTAAAAGTGAATTTAAGTACATTTTTATCTGCTCTTTTACATATAGTACTGTATTTAATTTATTTATTTGTGTTTTTCACTGAGTATTAACTCAACTGAAGTAGTGCCTGTCTCTCTACGGAGTACTTTTTAGAATTTCTGTGTAGCCATTGATAGCAGTACGGGGTAGTTTCAGCTCATCACTTACATTCTGTCTTGTCTTATATAAGTGGTAAATTTTGAGTTATTTCTGCTTAATATCAGAGCTTTGGCCGGCTAACATCTACCTGAAATCAGCTGGACATATAAGTGAATTTAAGTACAATTTTATCTGCTCTTTTGCATATAGTACTGTATTTAATTTATTTATTTGTGTTTTTCACTGACTATTAACTCAACTGAAGTTGTGACTGTCTCTCTACAGAGTACTTTTAAGAATGTCTGTGTAGCCATTGAAAGCAGTAGGGGGTGCTTTCAGCTCATCACTGACATTCTGTCTTGCCTAATATAAGTGGTAACCTTTGAGTTATCTCTGCTTAATATCAGAGCTTTGGATGGCTAACATCTACCTGAAATCAGCTGGTTGTAAAAGTGAATTTAAGTACACTTTTATCTACTCTTTTACATATAGTACTGTATTTAATTTATTTATTTGTGTTTTTCACTGAGTATTAACTCAACTGAAGTAGTGCCTGTCTCTCTACGGAGTACTTTTTAGAATTTCTGTGTAGCCATTGATAGTAGTGGGGGGTAGTTTCAGCTCATCACTAACATCCTGTCTTATCTTATATAAGAGGTACATTTTGAGTTATCTCTGCTTAATATCAGAGCTTTGGCCAGCTAACATCTACTTGAAATCAGCTGGATGTATGAGTGAATTTAAGTAACCTTTTATCTGCTCTTTTGCATATAGTACTGTATTTAATTTATTTATTTGTGTTTTTCACTGAATATTAACTCAACTGAAGTTGTGACTGTCTCTCTACAGAGTACTTTTAAGAAAGTCTGCGTAGCCATTGAAAGCAGTGGGGGGCACTTTCAGCTCATCACTGATATTCTGTCTTGCCTAATATAAGTGGTAACTTTTGAGTTATCTCTGCTTAATATCAGAGCTTTGGCTGGCTAACATCTACCTGAAATCAGCTGGACATATAATTGAATTTAAGTATACTTTTATCTGCGCTTTTGCATATAGTACTGTATTTAATTTATTTATTTGTGTTTTTCACTGAAGATTAACTCAACTGAATTTGTGGCTGTCTATCTACAGAGTACTTTTTAATATTTCTGTGTAGCCATTGATAGCAGTGGGGGTAGTTTCAGCTCATCACTGAGATTCTGTCTTGCCTTATATAAGTGGTATATTTTGAGATATCTCTTCTTAATATCAGAGGCTTTGGCCGGCTAACATCTACCTGAAATCAGCTGGACGTATAAGTAAATTTAAGTACACTTGTATCTGCTTTTTTGCATATAGTACTGTATTTAATTTATTTATTTGTGTTTTTCACTGAATATTAACTCAGCTGAGTTGTGGCTTTCTCTCTACAGAGTACTTTTTAGAATTTCTGTGTAGCCATTGATAGCAGTGGGGGGTAGTTTCAGCTCAACACTGACATTTTGTCTTGCCTTATATAAGTGGTACATTTTGAGTTATCTCTGCTTAATATCAGAGCTTTGGCTGGCTAACATCCACCTGCAATCAGCTGGATGTATAAGTGAATTTAAGTACACTTTTATCTGCTCTTTTGCATATAGAACTGTATTTAATTAATTTATTTATTTGTGTTTTTCACTGAATATTAACTCAACTGAAGCAGTGGCTGTCTCTCTACAGATTACTTTTTAGAATTTCTCTGTAGCCATTGATAGCAGTGGGAGGTAGTTTCAGCTCATCACTGACATTCTGTCTTGCCTTATATAAGTGGTACATTTTGAGTTATCTCTGATTAATATCAGAGCTTTGGCCGGCTAACATCTACCTGAAATCAGCTGGTTGTAAAAGTGAATTTAAGTACATTTTTATCTGCTCTTTTACATATAGTACTGTATTTAATTTATTTATTTGTGTTTTTCACTGAATATTAACTCAACTGAAGTAGTGCCTGTCTCTCTACGGAGTACTTTTTAGAATTTCTGTGTAGCCATTGATAGCAGTACGGGGTAGTTTCAGCTCATCACTTACATTCTGTCTTGTCTTATATAAGTGGTACTTTTTGAGTTATTTCTGCTTAATATCAGAGCTTTGGCCGGCTAACATCTACCTGAAATCAGCTGGACATATAAGTGAATTTAAGTACAATTTTATCTGCTCTTTTGCATATAGTACTGTATTTAATTTATTTATTTGTGTTTTTCACTGACTATTAACTCAACTGAAGTTGTGACTGTCTCTCTACAGAGTACTTTTAAGAATGTCTGTGTAGCCATTGAAAGCAGTGGGGGGTGCTTTCAGCTCATCACTGACATTCTGTCTTGCCTAATATAAGTGGTAACCTTTGAGTTATCTCTGCTTAATATCAGAGCTTTGGATGGCTAACATCTACCTGAAATCAGCTGGTTGTAAAAGTGAATTTAAGTACACTTTTATCTACTCTTTTACATATAGTACTGTATTTAATTTATTTATTTGTGTTTTTCACTGAGTATTAACTCAACTGAAGTAGTGCCTGTCTCTCTACGGAGTACTTTTTAGAATTTCTGTGTAGCCATTGATAGTAGTGGGGGGTAGTTTCAGCTCATCACTAACATTCTGTCTTGCGTTATATAAGTGGTACATTTTGAGTTATCTCTGCTTAATATCAGAGCTTTGGCCAGCTAACATCTACTTGAAATCAGCTGGATGTATGAGTGAATTTAAGTAACCTTTTATCTGCTGTTTTGCATATAGTACTGTATTTAATTTATTTATTTGTGTTTTTCACTGAATATTAACTCAACTGAAGTTGTGACTGTCTCTCTACAGAGTACTTTTAAGAAAGTCTGCGTAGCCATTGAAAGCAGTGGGGGGCACTTTCAGCTCATCACTGATATTCTGTCTTGCCTAATATAAGTGGTAACTTTTGAGTTATCTCTGCTTAATATCAGAGCTTTGGCTGGCTAACATCTACCTGAAATCAGCTGGACATATAATTGAATTTAAGTATACTTTTATCTGCACTTTTGCATATAGTACTGTATTTAATTTATTTATTTGTGTTTTTCACTGAAGATTAACTCAACTGAATTTGTGGCTGTCTATCTACAGAGTACTTTTTAATATTTCTGTGTAGCCATTGATAGCAGTGGGGGTAGTTTCAGCTCATCACAGAGATTCTGTCTTGCCTTATATAAGTGGTATATTTTGAGATATCTCTTCTTAATATCAGAGGCTTTGGCCGGCTAACATCTACCTGAAATCAGCTGGACGTATAAGTAAATTTAAGTACACTTGTATCTGCTTTTTTGCATATAGTACTGTATTTAATTTATTCATTTGTGTTTTTCACTGAATATTAACTCAGCTGAGTTGTGGCTTTCTCTCTACAGAGTACTTTTTAGAATTTCTGTGTAGCCATTGATAGCAGTGGGAGGTAGTTTCAGCTCATCACTGACATTCTGTCTTGCCTTATATAAGTGGTAAATTTTGAGTTATCTCTGCTTAATTTCAGAGCTTTGGCTGGCTAACATCCACCTGCAATCAGCTGGATGTATAAGTGAATTTAAGTACACTTTTATCTGCTCTTTTGCATATAGAACTGTATTTAATTTATTTATTTATTTGTGTTTTTCACTGAATATTAACTCAACTGAAGCAGTGGCTGTCTCTCTACAGATTACTTTTTAGAATTTCTCTGTAGCCATTGATAGCAGTGGGAGGTAGTTTCAGCTCATCACTGACATTCTGTCTTGCCTTATATAAGTGGTACATTTTGAGTTATCTCTGATTAATATCATAGCTTTGGCCGGCTAACATCTACCTGAAATCAGCTGGTTGTAAAAGTGAATTTAAGTACATTTTCTATCTGCTCTTTTACATATAGTACTGTATTTAATTTATTTATTTGTGTTTTTCACTGAGTATTAACTCAGCTGAAGTAGTGCCTGTCTCTCTACGGAGTACTTTTTAGAATTTCTGTGTAGCCATTGATAGCAGTACGGGGTAGTTTCAGCTCATCACTTACATTCTGTCTTGTCTTATATAAGTGGTAAATTTTGAGTTATTTCTGCTTAATATCAGAGCTTTGGCCGGCTAACATCTACCTGAAATCAGCTGGACATATAAGTGAATTTAAGTACAATTTTATCTGCTCTTTTGCATATAGTACTGTATTTAATTTATTTATTTGTGTTTTTCACTGACTATTAACTCAACTGAAGTTGTGACTGTCTCTCTACAGAGTACTTTTAAGAATGTCTGTGTAGCCATTGAAAGCAGTGGGGGGTGCTTTCAGCTCATCACTGACATTCTGTCTTGCCTAATATAAGTGGTAACCTTTGAGTTATCTCTGCTTAATATCAGAGCTTTGGATGGCTAACATCTACCTGAAATCAGCTGGTTGTAAAAATGAATTTAAGTACACTTTTATCTACTCTTTTACATATAGTACTGTATTTAATTTATTTATTTGTGTTTTTCACTGAGCATCAACTCAACTGAAGTAGTGCCTGTCTCTCTACTGAGTACTTTTTAGAATTTCTGTGTAGTCATTGATAGCAGTGCGGGGTAGTTTCAGCTCATCACTTACATTCTGTCTTGCCTTATATAAGTGGTAAATTTTGAGTTATTTCTGCTTAATATCAGAGCTTTGGCCGGCTAACATCTACCTGAAATCAGCTGGACATATAAGTGAATTTAAGTACACTTATATCTGCTCTTTTGCATATAGTACTGTATTTAATTTATTTATTTGTGTTTTTCACTGAATATTAACTCAACTGAAGTTGTGGCTGTCTCTCTACAGAGTACTTTTTAAAATTTTTGTGTAGCCATTGATGGCCATGGGGGGTAGTTTCAGCTCAACACTGACATTCTGTCTTGCGTTATATAAGTGGTACATTTTGAGATATCACTGCTTAATATCAGAGCTTTGGCCGGCTAACATCTACTTGAAATCAGCTGGACGTATAACTGAATTTAAAATGATTGACTTCAACAATTGGCTAAGCTTCTGGTGTCATTCAAAGGGGATCCAGTATTTGTCTGCCTGGGAAGACATGATCGATAAACCACGATGCTTTGCCAGAGATGGTCTGCACCTGTCACCCCTGGGATTCAGGTTACTGGTTAAAGCTCTTGCCACCCCTATAGTGCCTTTTTTAGGCAAGGTTCAAAGGATAAAACCACCAAAGTAACAGATACAAGCATGCAAAGTCTGAAGGTAATGTTACTCAATGCTGGAAGTCTAAACCTCAAAATGCACTCTCTCAAGGCACTCCTAAAAGTGGAGAACATTGATATCTGTGCAGTGACTGAGACCTGGTTCAAGGCTGCAGAGAGCACCCCTGCAATACCAGGCTACAATTCTTACCACACTTTTCGGCCACAAAACCAAGACCGAAACACTAAAGATGGAGGAGTGTCCATATTCACCAAGGATATTCACACCTCCAGGCTAGTTGCCCAACACAATGAATCTGAAATTCTCCAGGTGCAACTAACACTAGGTAAGACTGCAATCCAAATTGTAGCTTGCTACAGATCCCCCACCATACCCCAGGATTCTCACTACACCTTCCTAAACATAATGGAAAATATTAAGATACAACCAAACACCCTAATACTGGGTGATTTCAACTACCCTGCCATTAACTGGGAAAACTACTCGGGTACCAACTCCTTTTCCCAACGGTTCTTGGAATTCATAAATTCCAACGCCCTGGATCAACTAATCCATTGTCCCACCAGGGGCTCCAATATCCTAGACCTGGTCATTACCAACATGGGAGGTAGATGCTCCACACCAGTGGTCACCCCCTCATTGGTCAAGTCTGACCATAAGCAAATCACCCTTGACATTCACATCCCACCCCCATCCCTCAGTAAGGAAACCTCCTTACAAAACTTCTCCAAAGCCAACTTCATGCTACTGAAATCAGAAGTGACAAACTTCACAACACCCACGCAGATGGGATCTGGAAGTTCGACTGCAGAATCCTACACTAAGGCACTGTACGAGCACATCCACAAGTGCATGAATCGTGCCATCCCAAATAGAACCAAGATGCTCTTCTCCAAGAAAAGGAAGCCAGTCTGGTGGTCCCCTGCTATAAACAAACTATACAACAGAAGGAAGAAACTGTTGCAGAAAAGAGGAAAATCCCAGGATGCAAAAAACTCCCTCACCAGCCTCAGTAAGAAGCTGTGATCCCTCATAAAATCCTCAAAAGCTAGTTACGAAAATAAAATTGCCAAAGATTCCAAAGACAACCACAAGGCATTCTATAGTTATGTCAAGAATCTAAATGGAAATGCTCAGATCTGCTCTGAGCTACAACAGAATGGCATTAAATATACTGATCCCAAGGATATTGCCAATATCCTGGCAGATTGATTTAGTGCCAACTTCACCCCCTCTCACCCCCTAAAGGGCCCATCTCAATACCAAAAGATTGCCAAATTCCGATAATCACAGCCACACAGGTAGAAACAGCACTCTCCAAAGCTAGGAATATCACATCCATGGAACCAGATGACATCCCAGGCTGTGTACTACATGAACTACAAAATGAACTGGCACCCCACCTAAGTGTCATGTTTAATCATAGCCTCACCTCAGGCTTCATGACCACTGAGTGGCACACAGCTACAGTTATCCCACTCCACAAGGGAGGATCCGCCTTGGATCCTGGGAACTACCGTCCCATCAGTCTGACAAGCCTAATCAGCAAGGGCATGGAACGCATTATCGTGGAACTTATAAACAGGGACATTGGCAACCTTCAAACAGTGGACCTCACCCAGTTTGGTTTGTGAAGGGCCGATCTTGTCTCCTGTATCTGATTGACTTCTTTGAATCGGTCTCCAGAGCTGTGGACGAGGGTAAGGCGGTCCACACAGCCTATCTGGACCTCGCCAAGGCCTTCGACACCATCCTCCACTCTGGAATCATAGATAAACTTACTAAACTGGGCATAAATCCCTACGTCACTCGATGGGTTGCCAACAGGCTTACTGACAGAACCCAGACTGTAAAAGTAGCCGACTCCAAGTCTAGCTCCAGACAAGTGACAAGTGGAGTACCTCAGGGTTCAGTCCTGGGACCACTTTTGTTTGGCATCTATTTCTCTGAAGTACAGGCCAACACTAAGGGATTCTGGCTAACAAAGTTTGCAGATGACTGCAAACTGGGAGCCATTATTGAATCCCCAAATGATGTGGATATTCTACAAAAGGGCCTTACAGAAACAGATGCCTGGTGCCAGAGCCATGAGCTCAAGTTTAATGCCAAGAAATGTATAGTTATCCCCTTTGGAAAAAAATGTACCCGTGAACTACCACATAGGTGGCAGGACACTAAACATCGAAAGTGTGATGAGAGACTTAGGGACTCAAGTGGACAGTGGTCTCACTTTTGATAACCACATCACCACAACAGTCAGGAAATCCTTCTATGTGGCACACCTCATCACTAAGGGCTCTTCATCCAGAAAAAAGGAGGTCATTGTCCCACTGTACTCATCCCTCATTAGACCCATTATAGAGTATAATGCCCCATTTGATATGTACCTCACAAGACATCTGCAACAGCTGGAAAGGCCACAGAAATACCTTAGTAAAAGAATCATAGGCCTAACCATCTAAAAACACTCCAGCTATACTCTGTGGCATATCGTCTACTCAGAGGCGATCTCTGCTTAACATTCAAGGCCATGTCAAACCCTGAGCTGTTGGACATGCTCCACTTAAAGAAAACCCAATACCTCAGAGCCACATGCTCCAGGAATCTAAACCTTATCATCACAATGAACAAAACATGCTGGAGGCATAGGTTCCTGACCCAGAGACTCCACATACTCTGGAATAGACTGCCCATACATGTCAAGCAGAGCGCCTCATTGGCCCTCTTCAAAAGGAACCTTGATGATTGGATGGGAGACAGGAAATTCACCCCAGCGATCATGTCAGTCACCCTGCTAGACAGGGGCCCAGAGAAGTAAATATTCTGGGAAGAAATTTCCAAGGAATTGTTATGGCTAGGCTTGCATAGGCCTTAGGGCCGATAGCCTAGTACCAACCTATGAACATATGAACCTAAGTATACTTTTATCTGCTCATTTGAATATAGTACTGTATTTAATTTATTTATTTGTGTTTTTCACTGAATATTATCTCAACTGAAGTTGTTGCTGTCTCTCTACAGAGTGCTTTTTAGAATTTCTGTATAGCCATTGATAGCAGTGGGGGATAGTTTCGGCTCATCACTGACATTCTGTCTTGCCTTATATAAGTGGTACATTTTGATTTATCTCTGCTTAATATCAGAGCTTTGGCCGGCTAACATCTACCTGAAATCAGCTGGCTGTATGAGTGAATTTAAGTACACTTTTATCTGCTTTTTTGCATATAGTACTGTATTTAATTTATTTATTTGTGTTTTTCACTGAATATTAACTCAACTGAAGTTGTGGCTGTCTCTCTACAGAGTACTTTTTAGATTTTCTGTGTAGCCATGATAGCAGTGGAAGTAGTTTCAGCTCATCACTGACATTCTCTCTTGCCTTATAGAAGTGGTACATTTTGAGTTATCTCTGCTTAATATCAGAGCTTTGGCTGGCTAACATCTACCTGAAATCAGCTGGACATATAACTGAATTTAAGTACACTTTTATCTGCTCTTTTGCATATAGTACTCTATTTATTTCATGTATTTGTGCTTTTCACTGAATATTAACTCAACTGACGTTTTAACTGTCTATCTACAGATTACTTTTTAGAATTTCTGTGTAGCCATTGATAGCAGTGGGGGGAAGTTTCAGCTCAGCACTGACATTCTCTCTTGCCTTGTATGAGTGGTACATTTTGAGTTATCTCTGCTTAATATCAGAGCTTTGTCCGGCTAACATCTACCTGAAATCAGCTGGACATATAAGTGAATTTAAGTACACTTATATCTGCTCTTTTGCATATAGTACTGTATTTAATTTATTTATTTGTGTTTTTCACTGAATATTAACTCAACTGAAGTTGTGGCTGTCTCTCTACAGAGTACTTTTTAGAATTTTTGTGTAGCCATTGATGGCCATGGGGGGTAGTTTCAGCTCAACACTGACATTCTGTCTTGCATTATATAAGTGGTACATTTTGAGATATCACTGCTTAATATCAGAGCTTTGGCCGGCTAACATCTACTTGAAATCAGCTGGATGTATAACTGAATTTAAAATGATTGACTTCAACAATTGGCTAAGCTTCTGGTGTCATTCAAAGGGGATCCAGTATTTGTCTGCCTGGGAAGACATGATTGATAAACCATGATGCTTTGCCAGAGATGGTCTGCACCTGTCACCCCTGGGATACAGGTTACTGGCTAAAGCTCTTGCCACCCCTATAGTGCCTTTTTTAGGCAAGGTTCAAAGGATAAAACCACCAAAGTAACAGATATAAGCATGCAAAATCTGAAGGTAATGTTACTCAATGCTAGAAGTCTAAACCTCAAAATGCACTCCCTCAAGGCACTCCTAAAAGTGGAGAACATTGATATCTGTGCAGTGACTGAGACCTGGTTCAAGGCTGCAGAGAGCACCCCTGCAATACCAGGCTACAATTCTTACCACACTTTTCGGCCACAAAACCAAGACCGAAACACTAAAGGTGGAGGAGTGTACATATTCACCAAGGATATTCACACCTCCAGGCTAGTTGCCCAACACAATGAATCTGAAATTCTCCAGGTGCAACTAACACTAGGTAAGACTGCAATCCAAATTGTAGCTTGCTACAGATCCCCCACCATACCCCAGGATTCTCACTACACCTTCCTAAACATAATGGAAAATATTAAGATACAACCAAACACCCTAATACTGGGTGATTTCAACTACCCTGCCCATTAACTGGGAAAACTACTCGGGTACCAACTCCTTTTCCCAACGGTTCTTGGAATTCATAAATTCCAACGCCCTGGATCAACTAATCCATTGTCCCACCAGGGGCTCCAATATCCTAGACCTGGTCATTACCAACATGGGAGGTAGATGCTCCACACCAGTGGTCACCCCCTCATTGGTCAAGTCTGACCATAAGCAAATCACCCTTGACATTCACATCCCACCCCCAACCCCCAGTAAGGAAACCTCCTTACAAAACTTCTCCAAAGCCAACTTCATGCTACTGAAATCAGAAGTGACAAACTTCACAACACCCACGCAGACGGGATCTGGAAGTTCAACTGCAGAATCCTACACTAAGGCACTGTACGAGCACATCCACAAGTGCATGAATCGTGCCATCCCAAATAGAACCAAGATGCTCTTCTCCAAGAAAAGGAAGCCAGTCTGGTGGTCCCCTGCTATAAACAAACTATACAACAGAAGGAAGAAACTGTTGCAGAAAAGAGGAAAATCCTAGGATGCAAAAAACTCCCTCACCAGCCTCAGTAAGAAGCTGAGATCCCTCATAAAATCCTCAAAAGCTAGTTACGAAAATAAAATCGCCAAAGATTCCAAAGACAACCACAAGGCATTCTATAGTTATGTCAAGAATCTAAATGGAAATGCTCAGATCTGCTCTGAGCTACAACAGAATGGCATTAAATATACTGATCCCAAGGATATTGCCAATATCCTGGCAGATTGATTTAGTGCCAACTTCACCCCCCTCTCACCCCCTAAAGGGCCCATCTCAATACCAAAAGATTGCCAAATTCCGATAATCACAGCCACACAGGTAGAAACAGCACTCTCTAAAGCTAGGAATATCGCATCCATGGAGCCAGATGACATCCCAGGCTGTGTACTACATGAACTACAAAATGAACTGGCACCCCACCTAAGTGTCATGTTTAATCATAGCCTCACCTCAGGCTTCATGACCACTGAGTGGCACACAGCTACATTTATCCCACTCCACAAGGGAGGATCCGCCTTGGATCCCGGGAACTACCGTCCCATTAGTCTGACAAGCCTAATCAACAAGGGCATGGAACGCATTATCGTGGAACTTATAAACAGAGACATTGGCAACCTTCAAACAGTGGACCCCAACCAGTTTGGGTTTGTGAAGGGCTGATCTTGTCTCCTGTATCTGATTGACTTCTTTGAATCGGTCTCCAGAGCTGTGGACGAGGGTAAGGCGGTCCACACAGCCTATCTGGACCTCGCCAAGGCCTTCGACACCATCCCCCACTCTGGAATCATAGATAAACTTACTAAACTGGGCATAAATCCCTACGTCACTCGATGGGTTGCCAACTAGCTTACTGACAGAACCCAGACTGTAAAAGTAGCCGACTCCAAGTCTAGCTCCAGACAAGTGACAAGTGGAGTACCTCAGGGTTCAGTCCTGGGACCACTTTTGTTTGGCATCTATTTCTCTGAAGTACAGGCCAACACTAAGGGATTCTGGCTAACAAAGTTTGCAGATGACTGCAAACTGGGAGCCATTATTGAATCCCCAAATGATGTGGATATTCTACAAAAGGGCCTTACAGAAACAGATGCCTGGTGCCAGAGCCATGAGCTCAAGTTTAATGCCAAGAAATGTATAGTTATCCCCTTTGGAAAAAAATGTACCCGTGAACTACCACATAGGTGGCAGGACACTAAACATCGAAAGTGTGATGAGAGACTTACGGACTCAAGTGGACAGTGGTCTCACTTTCGATAACCACATCACCACAACAGTCAGGAAATCCTTCTATGTGGCACGCCTCATCACTAAGGGCTCTTCATCCAGAAAAAAGGAGGTCATTGTCCCACTGTACTCATCTCTCATTAGACCCATTATAGAGTATAATGCCCCGTTTGGTATGTACCTCACAAGACATCTGCAACAGGTGGAAAGGCCACAGAAATACCTTAGTAAAAGAATCACAGGCCTAACCATCTAAAAAAACTCCAGCTATACTCTGTGGCATATCGTCTACTCAGAGGCGATCTCTGCTTAACATACAAGGCCATGTCAAACCCTGAGCTGTTGGACATGCTCCACTTAAAGAAAACCCAATACCTCAGAGCCACATGCTCCAGGAATCTAAACCTTATCATCACAATGAACAAAACATGCTGGAGGCATAGGTTCCTGACCCAGAGACTCCACATACTCTGGAATAGACTGCCCATACATGTCAAGCAGAGCGCCTCATTGGCCCTCTTCAAAAGGAACCTTGATGATTGGATGGAAGATAGGAAATTCACCCCGGGGATCATGTCAGTCACCCTGCTAGACAGGGGCCCAGAGAAGTAAATATTCTGGGAAGAAATTTCCAAGGAATTGTTATGGCTAGGCTTGCATAGGCCTTAGGGCCGATAGCCTAGTACCAATCTATGAACCTAAGTATACTTTTATCTGCTCGTTTGAATATAGTACTGTATTTAATTTATTTATTTGTGTTTTTCACTGAATATTATCTCAACTGAAGTTGTTGCTGTCTCTCTACAGAGTACTTTTTAGAATTTCTGTGTAGCCATTGATAGCAGTGGGGGATAGTTTCGGCTCATCACTGACATTCAGTCTTGCCTTATATAAGTGGTACATTTTGATTTATCTCTGCTTAATATCAGAGCTTTGGCCGGCTAACATCTACCTGAAATCAGCTGGCTGTATGAGTGAATTTAAGTACACTTTTATCTGCTTTTTTGCATATAGTACTGTATTTAATTTATTTATTTGTGTTTTTCACTGAATATTAACTCAACTGAAGTTGTGGCTGCCTCTCTACAGAGTACTTTTTAGATTTTCTGTGTAGCCATGATAGCAGTGGAGGTAGTTTCAGCTCATCACTGACATTCTCTCTTGCCTTATATAAGTAGTACTTTTTAAGTTATCTCTGCTTAATATCAGAGCTTTGGCTGGCTAACATCTACCTGAAATCAGCTGGACATATAACTGAATTTAAGTACACTTTTATCTGCTCTTTTGCATATAGTACTCTATTTATTTCATGTATTTGTGCTTTTCACTGAATATTAACTCAACTGACGTTTTAACTGTCTATCTACAGATTACTTTTTAGAATTTCTGTGTAGCCATTGATAGCAGTGGGGGGAAGTTTCAGCTCAGCACTGACATTCTCTCTTGCCTTGTATGAGTGGTACATTTTGAGTTATCTCTGCTTAATATCAGAGCTTTGTCCGGCTAACATCTACCTGAAATCAGCTGGACGTATAAGTGAATGTAATACACTTTTATCTGCTCCTTTGCATATAGTACTGTATTTAATTTATTTATTTGTGTTTTTCACTGAATATTAACTCAACTGAAGTTGTGGCTGTCTCCCTACAGAGTAGTTTTTAGAATTTCAGTGTGGCCATTGATAGCAGTGGGGAGTAGTTTCAGCTCATCACTGACATTCTGTCTTGCCTTATATAAGTGGTACACTTTGAGTTATCTGTTGATAATATCAGAGCTTTGGCCGGCTAACATCTACCTGAAATCAGCTGGATGTAAAAGTGAATTTAAGTACACTTTTATCTGCTCTTTTTCATATAGTACTGTATTTAATTTATTTATTTGTGTTTTTCACTGAATATTAACTCAACTGAAGTTGTGGCTGTCTCTCTACAGAGTACTTTTTAGAATTTCTGTGTAGCCATTGATAGCAGTGGGGGTAGTTTCAGCTCATCACTGACATTCTGTCTTGCCTTATATAAGTGGTACATTTTGAGTTATCTCTGCTTAATATCAGAGCTTTCACCAGCTAACATCTACCTGAAATCAGCTGGATGTATAAGTGAATTTAAGTACACTTTTATCTGCTCTTTTGCATATAGTACTGTATTTAATTTATTTATTTGTGTTTTCACTGAATATTAACTCAACTGAAGTTGTGGCTGTCTCTCTACAGAGTACTTTTTAGAATTTCTGTGTAGCCATTGATAGCAGTGGGGGTAGTTTCAGCTCATCACTGACATTCTGTCTTGCCTTATATAAGTGGTACATTTTGAGTTATCTCTGCTTAATATCAGAGCTTTGGCCGGCTAACATCTACCTGAAATCAGCTGGATGTATAAGTGAATTTAAGTACACTTTTATCTGCTCTTTTGCATATAGTACTGTATTTAATTTATTTATTTGTGTTTTTCACTGAATATTAACTCAACTGAAGTTGTGGCTGTCTCTCTACAGAGTACTTTTAGAATTTCTGTGTAGCCATTGATAGCAGTGGGGGTAGTTTCAGCTCATCACTGACATTCTGTCTTGCCTTATATAAGTGGTACATTTTGAGTTATCTCTGCTTAATATCAGAGCTTTGGCCAGCTAACATCTACCTGAAATCAGCTGGATGTATAAGTGAATTTAAGTACACTTTTATCTGCTCTTTTGCATATAGTACTGTATTTAATTTATTTATTTGTGTTTTTCACTGAATATTAACTCAACTGAAGTTGTGGCTGTCTCTCTACAGAGTACTTTTTAGAATTTCTGTGTAGCCATTGATAGCAGTGGGGGTAGTTTCAGCTCATCACTGACATTCTGTCTTGCCTTATATAAGTGGTACATTTTGAGTTATCTCTGCTTAATATCAGAGCTTTGCCGGCTAACATCTACCTGAAATCAGCTGGATGTATAAGTGAATTTAAGTACACTTTTATCTGCTCTTTTGCATATAGTACTGTATTTAATTTATTTATTTGTTTTTCACTGAATATTAACTCAACTGAAGTTGTGGCTGTCTCTCTACAGAGTACTTTTTAGAATTTCTGTGTAGCCATTGATAGCAGTGGGGTAGTTTCAGCTCATCACTGACATTCTGTCTTGCCTTATATAAGTGGTACATTTTGAGTTATCTCTGCTTAATATCAGAGCTTTGACCAGCTAACATCTACCTGAAATCAGCTGGATGTATAAGTGAATTTAAGTACACTTTTATCTGCTCTTTTGCATATAGTACTGTATTTAATTTATTTATTTGTGTTTTTCACTGAATATTAACTCAACTGAAGTTGTGGCTGTCTCTCTACAGAGTACTTTTAGAATTTCTGTGTAGCCATTGATAGCAGTGGGGGTAGTTTCAGCTCATCACTGACATTCTGTCTTGCCTTATATAAGTGGTACATTTTGAGTTATCTCTGCTTAATATCAGAGCTTTGACCAGCTAACATCTATCTGAAATCAGCTGGATGTATAAGTGAATTTAAGTGCACTTTTATCTGCTCTTTTGCATATAGTACTGTATTTAATTTATTTATTTGTGTTTTTCACTGAATATTAACTCAACTGAAGTTGTGGCTGTCTCTCTGCAGAGTACTTTTTAGAATTTCTGTGTAGCCATTGATAGCAGTGGGGGTAGTTTCAGCTCATCACTGACATTCTGTCTTGCCTTATAGAAGTGGTACATTTTGAGTTATCTCTGCTTAATATCAGAACTTTGGACGACTAACATCTACCTGAAATCAGCTGGATGTATGAGTGAATTTAAGTACACTTTTTATCTGCTCTTTTGCATATAGTACTGTATTTAATTTATTTATTTGTGTTTTTCACTGAATATTAACTCAACTGAATTTGTGGCTGTCTCTCTAAGGAGTACTTTTTAGAATTTCTGTGCAGCCATTGATAGCAGTGAGGCATAGTTTCAGCTCATCACTGACATTCTGTCTTGCCTTATATAAGTGGTACATTTTGAGTTATCTAAACTTAATATCAGAGCTTTGACCAGCTAACATCTATCTGAAATCAACTTGATGTATAAGTGAATTTAAGTGCACTTTTATCTGCTCTTTTGCATATAATACTGTATTTAATTTATTTATACGTGTTTTTCATGGAATATTAACTCAACTGAAGTTGTGGCTGTCTCTCTACAAAGTACTTTTTAGAAATTCTGTGTAGCCATTTAAGCAGTGGGGGTAGTTTCAGCTCATCACTGACATTCTGTCTTGCCTTATATAAGTGGTCCATGTTGAGTTATCTCTGCTTAATATCAGAGCTTTGGCCGGCTAACATCTATCTGAAATCATCTGGATGTATAAGTGAATTTAAGTACACTTTTATCTGCTCTTTTGTGTTCAGTACTGTATTTAATTTTTTGTTTGTTTTTCACTGAATATTAACTCAACTGAAGTTGTGGCTGTCTCTCTTCAGAGTACTTTTTAAAATTTCTGTGTAGCCATTGATAGCAGTGGGGGATCATTTCAGCTCATCACTGACATTCTTTCTTGTTTTATATAAGTGGTACATTTTGAGGTATCTCTGCTTAATTTCAAAGCTTTGGCCAGCTACAATCTACCTGAAATCAGCTGGATGTATAAGTGAATTTATGTACACTTTTATCTGCTCTTTTGCATATAATACTGTATTTAATTTTTTTGTGTGTTTTTCACTTAATATTAACTCAACTGAAGTTCTTGCTGTCTCTCTACAAAATACTTTTTAGAATTTCTGTGTAGCCATTGATAGCGGTGGGGGGTAGTTTCAGCTCATCACTGATATTCTGTCTTTCTTTATATAAGTGGTACATTTTGAGTTACCTCTACTTAATATCAGAGCTTTGGCCGGCTAACATCTACCTGAAATCAGCTGGACATATAAGTGAATTTAAGTACACTTTTATCTGCTCTTTTGCATATAGTACTTTATTTAATTTATTTATTTGTGTTTTTCACTGAATATTAACTCAACTGAAGCTGTGGCTGTCTCTCTAAGGAGTACTTTTTAGAATATCTGTGCAGCCATTGATAGCAGTGAGGGGTAGTTTCAGCTCATCAGTGACATTCTGTCTTGCCTTATATAAGTGGTACATTTTAAGTAATCTCTGCTTAATATCAGAGCTTTGACCGGCTAACATCTACCTGAAATCATTTGGACATATAAGTGAATTTAAGTACACTTTTACACCTGCTCTTTTGCATATAGTACTGAATTTAATTTATTTATTTGGGTTTTTCACTGAATGTTAACTCAACTGAATTTATGGCTGTCTCTCTACAGAGTACTTTTTAGAATTTCTGTGCAGCCATTGACAGCAGTGGGGGGTAGTTTCAGCTCATCAGTGACATTCTGTCTTGCCTTATAGAAGTGGTACATTTTGAGTTATCTCTGCTTAATATCAGAGCTTTGGCTGGCTAACATCTACCTGAAATCAGCTGGATGTATGAGTGAATTTAAGTACACTATTTTCTGCTCTTTTGCATATGGTACTGTATTTAATTAGTTTGTGGCTGTCTCTCTAAGGAGTACTTTTTAGAATTTCTGTCCAGCCATTGATAGCAGTGAGGCATAGCTTCAGCTCATCACTGACATACTGTCTTGCCTTATATAAGTGGTACATTTTGAGTTATCTCTGCTTAATATCAGAGCTTTGACCGGCAAACATCTATCTGAAATCAGCTGGATGTATAAGTGAATTTAAATACACTTTTATCTGCTCTTTTGCACATAGTACTGTATTTAATTTATTTATTTGTGTTTTTCACTGAATATTAACTCAACTGAAGTTGTGGCTTTCTCTCTACGGAATACTTTTTAGAATTTCTGTGTAGCCATTGATAGCAGTGGGGGGTAGATTTAGCTCATCACTGACATTCTGTCTTGCCTTATTTAAGTGGTACATTTTGAGTTATCTCTGCTTAATATCAGAGCTTTTGCCGGCTAATATCTATCTGAAATCAGCTGGATGAATAAGTGAATTTAAGTACACTTTTATCTGCTCTTTTGTGTATAGTACTGTATTTAATTAATTTTTTTGTGTGTGTTTTTCACTGAATATTAACTCAACTGAAGTTGCGGCTGTCTCTCTACAGAGTACTTTTTAAAATTTCTGTGTAGCCATTGATGGCAGTGGGGGGTAGTTTCAGCTCATCACTGATATTCTTTCTTGCCTTATATAAGTGGTACATTTTGAGTTATCTCTGTTTAATATCAGAGATTTGGCCGGCTAACATCTACCTGAAATCAGCTGGATGTATAAGTGGATTTAAGTACACTTTTATCTGCCTTTTTGCATATAGTACTGTATTTAATTTATTTATTTGTATTTGTAACTGAATATTAACTCAACTGAAGTTGTGGACGTCTCTCTACAGAGTACTTTTTAGAATTTCTGTGTAGCCATTGATAGCAGTTGGGGTAGTTTCAGAGCATCACTGACATTCTGTCTTGCCTTATGTAAGTGGTACATTTTGAGGTATCTCTGCTTAATATCAGAGCTTTGTCCTGCTAAAATCTACCTGAAATCAGCTGGATGTACAAGTGAATTTATGTACACTTTTATCTGCTCTTTTGCTTATAGTACTGTATTTAATTTTGTGTGTGTGTGTGTTTTTCACTGAATATTAACTCAACTGAAGTTGTGGCTGTCTCATAACAGAGTACTTTTTAGAATTTCTGTGTAGCTATTGATAGCAGTGGGGGGGTGAGAGTTTCAGCTCATCACTGACATTCTGTCTTGCCTTATAGAAATGGTACATTTTGAGTTATCTCTGCTTAATATCAGAGCTTTGGCCGGCTAACATCTAACTGAAATCAGCTGGATGTATGAGTGAATTTAAGTACACTATTTTCTGCTCTTTTGCATATGGTACTGTATTTAATTAATTTGTGGCTGTCTCTCTAAGGAGTACTTTTTAGAATTTCTGTGCAGCCATTGATAGCAGTGAGGCATAGTTCCAGCTCATCACTGACATACTGTCTTGCCTTATATAAGTGGTACATTTTGAGTTATATCTGCCTAATATCAGAGCTTTGACCGGCTAACATCTAATTGAAATCAGCTGGACGTATAAGTGAATTTAAGAACACTTGTATCTGCTCTTTTGCATATAGTACTATATTTAATTTATTTATTTGTGTTTTTCACTGAATATTAAGTCAGCTGAAGTTGTGGCTGTCTCTCTACAGACTACTTTTTAGAATGTCTGTGTAGCAATTGATAGCAGTGGGGGGTCATTTCAGCTCATCACTGACATTCCTTCTTGCCTTATATAAGTGGTACATTTTGATATATCTCTGCTTAATATCAGAGCTTTAACCGGCTAACATCTAATTGAAATCAGCTGGACGTATAAGTGAATTTAAGAACACTTTTATCTGCTCTTTTGCATATAGTACTGTATTTAATTTATTTATTTGTGTTTTTCACTGAATATTAAGTCAGCTGAAGTTGTGGCTGTCTCTCTACAGTGTACTTTTTAGAATTTCTGTGTAGCCATTGATAGCAGTAGGGGGCAGCTTCAGCTCATCACTGACATTCTGTCTTGCCTTGTATAAGTGGCACATTTTGAATTATCTCTGCTTAATTACAGAGCTTTGGCCGGCTAACATCTACCTGAAATCAGCTGGATGTACAAGTGAATTTCAGTATACTTTTATCTGCTCTTTTCCATATAGTACTGTATTTAATTTATTTGTGTTTTTCACTGAATATTAACTCAACTGAAGTTTTGGCTGTCTCTCTACAGAGTACTTTTTAGAATTTCTGTGTAGCCATTGATAGCAGATGGGGGTAGTTTAAGCGCATCACTGACATTCTGTCTAGCCTTATCTAAGTGGTACATTTTTAGTTATCTCTGTCTAATATCAGAGTTTTGGCTAGCTTACATCTACCTGCAATCAGCTGGACGTATTAGTGAATTTAAGTACACTTTTATCTGCTCTTTTGTGTATAATACTGTATTTATTTTTTTTGTTTGTTTTTCACTGAATATTAACTCAACTGAAGTTGTGGCTGTCTCTCTTCAGAGTACTTTTTAAAATTTCTGTGTAGCCATTGATAGCAGTGGGGGATCATTTCAGCTCATCACTGACATTCTTTCTTGTTTTATATAAGTGGTACATTTTGAGGTATCTCTGCTTAATATCAAAGCTTTGGCCGGCTACAATCTACCTGAAATCAGCTGGATGTATAAGTGAATTTATGTACACTTTTATCTGCTCTTTTGCATATAGTACTGTATTTAATTTTTTTGTGTGTTTTTCACTTAATATTAACTCAACTGAAGTTCTTGCTGTCTCTCTACAAAATACTTTTTAGAATTTCTGTGTAGCCATTGATAGCGGTGGGGGGTAGTTTCAGCTCATCACTGATATTCTGTCTTGCTTTATATAAGTGGTACATTTTGAGTTACCTCTACTTAATATCAGAGCTTTGGCCGGCTAACATCTACCTGAAATCATCTGGACATATAAGTGAATTTAAGTACACTTTTACCTGCTCTTTTGCATATAGTACTGTATTTAATTTATTTATTTGTGTTTTTCACTGAATGTTAACTCAACTGAATATATGGCTGTCTCTCTACAGAGTACTTTTTAGAATTTCTGTGCAGCCATTGATAGCAGTGGGGGGGGTAGTTTCAGCTCATCACTGACATTTTGTCTTGCCTTATATAAGTGGTACATTTTGAGTAATCTCTACTTAATATCAGAGCTTTGGCTGGCTAACATCTACCTGAAATCAGCTGGATGTATAAGTGAATTTAAATACACTTTTATCTGCTCTTTTGCACATAGTACTGTATTTAATTTATTTATTTGTGTTTTTCACTGAATATTAACTCAACTGAAGTTGTGGCTTTCTCTCTACGGAATACTTTTTAGAATTTCTGTGTAGCTGTTGATAGCAGTGGGGGGTAGATTTAGCTCATCACTGACATTCTGTCTTGCCTTATTTAAGTGGTACATTTTGAGTTATCTCTGCTTAATATCAGAGCTTTTGCCGGCTAATATCTATCTGAAATCAGCTGGATATATAAGTGAATTTAAGTACACTTTTATCAGATCGTTTGTTTATAGTACTTTATTTAATAAATTTTTTTGTCTGTTTTTCACTGAATATTAACTCAACTGAAGTTGTGGCTGTCTCTCTACAGAGTACTTTTTAAAATTTCTGTGTAGCCATTGATGGCAGTGGGGGGTAGTTTCAGCTCATCACTGATATTCTTTCTTGCCTTATATAAGTGGTACATTTTGAGTTATCTCTGTTTAATATCAGAGATTTGGCCGGCTAACATCTACCTGAAATCAGCTGGATGTATAAGTGGATTTAAGTACACTTTTATCTGCCTTTTTGCATATAGTACTGTATTTAATTTATTTATTTGTGTTTTTCACTGAATATTAACTCAACTGAAGTTGTGGATGTCTCTCTACAGAGTACTTTTTAGAATTTCTGTGTAGCCATTGATAGCAGTTGGGGTAGTTTCAGAGCATCACTGACATTCTGTCTTGCCTTATGTAAGTGGTACATTTTGAGGTATCTCTGCTTAATATCAGAGCTTTGTCCTGCTAAAATCTACCGATGTATCAGCTGGATGTATAAGTGAATTTGTGTACACTTTTATCTGCTCTTTTGCTTATAGTACTGTATTTAATTTTTTTGTGTGTGTGTGTTTTTCACTGAATATTAACTCAACTGAAGTTGTGGCTGTCTCCTAACAGAGTACTTTTTAGAATTTCTGTGTAGCTATTGATAGCAGTGAGGCATAGTTTCAGCTAATCACTGACATTCTGTCTTGCCTTATAGAAGTGGTACATTTTGAGTTATCTCTGCTTAATATCAGAGCTTTGGCTGGCTAACATCTAACTGAAATCATCTGGATGTATGAGTGAATTTAAGTACACTTTTTTCTGCTCTTTTGCATATGGTACTTTATTTAATTTATTTATTTGTGTTTTTCACTGAATATTAACTCAACTGAATTTATGGCTGTCTCTCTACAGAGTACTTTTTAGAATTTCTGTGCAGCCATTGATAGCAGTGGGGGGTAGTTTCAGCTCATCACTGACATTTTGTCTTGCCTTATAGAAGTGGTACATTTTGAGTAATCTCTACTTAATATCAGAGCTTTGGCTGGCTAACATCTACCTGAAATCAGCTGGATGTATGAGTGAATTTAAGTACACTATTTTCTGCTCTTTTGCATATGGTACTGTATTTAATTAATTTGTGGCTGTCTCTCTAAGGAGTACTTTTTAGAATTTCTGTGCAGCCATTGATAGCAGTGAGGCGTAGTTTAAGCTCATCACTGACATACTGTCTTGCCTTATATAAGTGGTACATTTTGAGTTATCTCTGCTTAATATCAGAGCTTTGACCGGCTAACATCTATCTGAAATCAGCTGGATGTATAAGTGAATTTAAATACACTTTTATCTGCTCTTTTGCACATAGTACTGTATTTAATTTATTTATTTGTGTTTTTTCACTGAATATTAACTCAACTGAAGTTGTGGCTTTCTCTCTACGGAATACTTTTTAGAATTTCTGTGTAGCTGTTGATAGCAGTGGGGGGTAGATTTAGCTCATCACTGACATTCTGTCTTGCCTTATTTAAGTGGTACATTTTGAGTTATCTCTGCTTAATATCAGAGCTTTTGCCGGCTAATATCTTTCTGAAATCAGCTGGATGTATAAGTGAATTTAAGTACACTTTTATCAGATCGTTTGTTTATAGTACTGTATTTAATACATTTTTTTGTCTGTTTTTCACTGAATATTAACTCAACTGAAGTTGTGGCTGTCTCTCTACAGAGTACTTTTTAAAATTTCTGTGTAGCCATTGATGGAATGGGGGGTAGTTTCAGCTCATCACTGATATTCTTTCTTGCCTTATATAAGTGGTACATTTTGAGTTATCTCTGTTTAATATCAGAGATTTGGCCGGCTAACATCTACCTGAAATCAGCTGGATGTATAAGTGGATTTAAGTACACTTTTATCTGCCTTTTTGCATATAGTACTGTATTTAATTTATTTATTTGTGTTTTTCACTGAATATTAACTCAACTGAAGTTGTGGACGTCTCTCTACAGAGTACTTTTTAGAATTTCTGTGTAGCCATTGATAGCAGTTGGGGTAGTTTCAGAGCATCACTGACATTCTGTCTTGCCTTATGTAAGTGGTACATTTTGAGGTATCTCTGCTTAATATCAGAGCTTTGTCCTGCTAAAATCTACCCGAAATCAGCTGGATGTATAAGTGAATTTGTGTACACTTTTATCTGCTCTTTTGCTTATAGTACTGTATTTAATTTTTTGTGTGTGTGTGTTTTTCACTGAATATTAACTCAACTGAAGTTGTGGCTGTCTCCTAACAGAGTACTTTTTAGAATTTCTGTGTAGCTATTGATAGCAGTGAGGCATAGTTTCAGCTAATCACTGACATTCTGTCTTGCCTTATAGAAGTGGTACATTTTGAGTTATCTCTGCTTAATATCAGAGCTTTGGCTGGCTAACATCTAACTGAAATCATCTGGATGTATGAGTGAATTTAAGTACACTTTTTTCTGCTCTTTTGCATATGGTACTTTATTTAATTTATTTATTTGTGTTTTTCACTGAATATTAACTCAACTGAATTTGAGACTGTCTCTGTAAAGAGTACTTTTTAGAATTTCTGTGCAGCCATTGATAGCAGTTAGGCATAGTTTCAGCTCATCACTGACATTCTGTCTTGCCTTATATAAGTGGTACATTTTGAGTTATCTCTGATTTATATCAGAGCTTTGGCCGGCTAACATCTATCTGAAATCAGCTGGGTGTATAAGTGAATTTAAGTACACTTTTATCTGCTCTTTTGTGTATAGTATGCATTTAATTTTTTTTGAGTTTTTCAGTGAATATTAACTCAACTGAATTTGTGGCTGTCTCTCTAAAGAGTACTTTTTAGAATTTTTGTGCAGCCATTGATAGCAGTGAGGGGTACTTTCATCTCATCAGTGACATTCTTTCTTGTTTTATATAAGTGGTACATTTTGAGTTATCTCTGCTTAATATCACAGCTTTGGCCAGCTAACATCTACCTGTAATCAGCTGGACATATAACTGAATTTATGTACACTTTTATCTGCTCTTTTGCATATAGTACTGTATTTAATTTATTTATTTTTTTGTGTTTTTCACTTAATATTAACTCAACTAAAGTTGTGGATGTCTCTCTACAAAATACTTTTTAGAATTTCTGTGTAACCATTGATAGCGGTAGGGGGTAGTTTCAGCTCATCACTGACATTCTGTCTTGCTTTATATAAGTGGTACATTTTGAGTTACCTCTACTTAATATCAGAGCTTTGGCCGGCTAACATCTACCTGAAATCAGCTGGACATACAAGTGAATTTAAGTACACTTTTATCTGCTCTTTTGCGTATAGTACTGTATTTAATTTATTTATGTGTTTTTCACTAAATATTAACTCAACTGAAGTTGTGGATGTCTCTCTACAGAGTACTTTTTAGAATTTCTGTGTAGCCATTGATAGCAGTTGGGGGTAGTTTCAGCTCATCACTGACATTCTGTCTTGCCTTATAGAAGTGGTACATTTTGAGTTATCTCTGCTTAATATCAGAGCTTTGGTTGGCTAACATCTACCTGAAATCATCTGTATGTAGAAGTGAATTTAAGTGCACTTTTACCTGCTCTTTTGCATATGGTACTATATTTAATTTATTTATTTGTGTTTTTCACTGAATATTAACTCAACTGAATTTGAGACTGTCTCTCTAAAGAGTACTTTTTAGAATTTCTGTGCAGCCATTGATAGCAGTTAGGCATAGTTTCAGCTCATCACTGACATTCTGTCTTGCCTTATATAAGTGATACATTTTGAGTTATCTCTGCTTAATATCAGAGCTTTGGCCGGCTAACATCTACCTCAAATCAGCTGGACATATAAGTGAATTTAAGTACACTTTTATCTGCTCTTTTGCATATAGTACTGTATTTAATTAATTTATTTGTGTTTTTCACTGAATATTAACTCAACTGAAGTTGTGGCTGTATCTCTACAGAGTACGTTTTAGAATTTCTGTGTAGCCATTGATAGCAGTGGGAGGTAGTTTCAGCTCATCACTGACATTCTATCTTGCCTTATATAAGTGGGACATTTTGAGTTATCTCTGTTTAATATCAGAGCTTTGGTCGGCTAACATCTACCTGAAATCAGCTGGCCGTATGAGTGAATTTAAGTACACTTTTATCTGCTTTTTTGCATATAGTACTGTATTTAATTTATTTATCTGTGTTTTTCAATGAATATTAACTCAACTGAAGTTGTGCCTGTATCTCTACAGAGTACTTTTTAGAATTTCTGTGTAGCCATTGATAGCTGCAGGGGGTAGTTTCAGCTCATCATTGACATTCTGTCTTGCCTTATATAAGTGGTACATTTTAAGTTATCTCTGCTTTTTATCAGAGCTTTGGCCGGCTAACGTCTACCTGAAATCAGCTGGATGTATAAGTGGACTTAAGTACACTTTTATCTGCTCTTTTGCACATAGTACTGAATTTAATTTGTTTATTTGTGTTTTTCTCTGAATATCTACTCAACTGAAGTTGTGGCTGTCTCTCTACAGAGTACTTTTTAGAATTTCTGTGTAGCCATTGATAGCAGTGGGGGGTAGTTTCAGCTCATTACTGACATTCTGTCTTGCCTTATATAAGTGGTACATTTTGAGTTATCTCTGCTTAATATCAGAGCTTTGGCTGGCTAACATCTACCTGAAATCAGCTGGACATATAAGTTTATTTAAGTACACTTTTATCTGCTCTTTTGCGTATAGTAGAGTATTTAATTTATTTATTTGTGTTTTTCACTGAATATTAACTCAACTGAAGTGATGGCTGTCTCTCTACAGAGTACTTTTTAGAATTTCTGTGTCACCATTTGTAGCAGTGGGGGTTAGTTTCAGCTCATGACTGACATTCTGTCTTGCCTTATAGAAGTGGTACATTTTGAGTTATCTATGCTTAATATCAGAGCTTTGGCCGGCTAACATGTACCTGAAATCAGCTGGCTGTATGAGTAAATTTAAGTACACTTTTATCTGCTCTTTTGCATATAGTACTGTAGTTAATTTATTTATTTTTGTTTTTCACTGAATATTAACTCAACTGAAGTTGTGGTTGTATCTCTACTGTTAGTTCCCCACCCACCCTCCTTGTTCTTATTTTGGTGTTAATGTTGGTGGCTTTGAAATTGCCCAACACTCTTGTAGATTTGTATTTGGATACTCCTTCTAGGCACATCTCAGTTGCTCCCTCAACTGAGTGCATTGAGATCATATTCTGATTTCAGGTCCTCCTAGTGTGTACAAAGAGAGCATTTGGGAAGGGCAACCCCTGTAGCCTCTTAATCCTGCTCTGTTCCCTCCCTAAAGAAATATATATGTATATATATATATATATATATATATATATATATATATATATATATATATATATATATATACATATTTTATTCAGCTGCTCTTACTGTAACTGTCTTAGTTGCTCTTCTGCATGCTATCTCTTCAGTTGCTCTTACTCTGCACTTATTACTGCTTGTTAGTAGCCTTTTAATTTACTGCTTTCTGCACTTGTGTTTTAGCCATTTGTTAATTTAATTGCATTTATTTGAACTGTATTTGCCGTAGTATTGCTACACACTCATGTGTGTTGGCCTGCACTAAAATTTGAATTGTATTTACTGCTGTTTTAGCTGCTTTTCTGTAACAACAACAAAAAAAATTCTAAGCTTGTTTCCTGCCTTTCCTGTAACTAGTCAAGTCCAGATACAGGCTTGCTGTATCCAGGACTGTTTTTAAGCTTCTGAGCCCCCCCGCAAGCATTTCTGTGTTGGAGGGAAGCCTTCTAGCTTATCAGTGAGAGTGGTAAGCATCAGGTAGTCTACCTACCACAAGAGGAGTGGTCCCTGGCCCATAAATTGTAGCTATTGGCTGTTTGAACAATTTTTTTCCATCTCATTCAACTTTCTGGTTTGAAAGCCACACTTGTGCCTGTTTTCCGCCTTTCCTATAACTAGCCTAGTCCGGTTACAGAGTTGCTGTATCCAAGATTGTTAGTAAGCTTCTGAGCCCCCTAAGCCTTTCTTTGTTGGAGGGAAGCCTTCTAGCTTATCAGTGGGAGTGGTAAGCACTAGGTAGCCTATCCTCCATGGGAAGAGTGAGTTTTGGCCTAGAAATTGTAGTTTATTTGGCCGTTTCGGCAGTTTTCATCTCTTTCAACTTGCTGGCTTAAAGTGTATGTTTGTACTTGTTCCCCTCCTTTCCTGTAACTAGTCTAGTCCAGGTACAGATTTGCTGTATCCAAGACTCTTTGTAAGCTTCTGAGCCCCCCAAGCCTTTCTGTGTTAGAGGGAAGCCTTCTAGCTTATCAGTGGGAGTGGTAAACATTAGGTAGCCTATCTACCACAAGAGGTGTGGTTCCTGGCCCAGAAATTGTAGCTATTGGCTGTTTGGGCAGTTTTTTTTCCATCTCTTTCAACGTTCTGGTTTAAAAGCCCCACTTGTGCTTGTTTCCCACCTTTCCTGTAACTAGCCTAGTCCAGATACAGAGTTGCTGTATCCAGGACTGTTGGTAAGCTTCTGAGCCCCACAAGCCTTTCTGTGTTGGAAGAAAGCCTTCTAGCATATCAGTGGGAGTGGTAAGCACTAGGTAGCATGTCTACCATGAGACGAGAGGTTCTTGGCCCAGAAATTGTAGTTTATTGATCATTTGGACAGTTTGTCCATCTCTTTCAACTTTCTGGTTTAAAAGACCACATCTGTGCTTGTTTCCCATCTTTCCTGTAACTAACCTACTGGGTAGCACTAGAAAGCCTTAAACTGATATAAGCTTTTTAGCTTAGAAAAGAGACTTTGGAGTGATTAAGTAACAGTTTTCTGTACTTTCTTGCTGTACTTAACTGTTTTCCGCCTAAACGCAATTTTTCCAGCATTTATTGTGATTTAAAAGCTTGTTTTTTTCACATATTGTACTTATTTGACTGCCTGCACTTTTAAAAAGTTGTTTTTTGTTTAAATAATTTGTTAAACTGTTGAAGGCTACACACTAAAGTGCGATAGCCTTTTCTGATCGTTTGTAGACGTTTAAAGCTGTTTAAGTGTATTTTTTACTGTTTTTGCCTTATCTTTAAAAAAAAAAAAATTCCTTGTTTCCCACCTTTCTAAGCTAGTATAGTACAGTTTTCATGCTAGTGCTGAATTCAGGGCTGTGATACTAGTTTCTGAGTTGCCCATACCTTACTTGGATAGAAGGAAGTTTCTCTGTTCACCTGTGAGAGAGGGGAGCTTTGAGCAACCTATCTGTCCCTGGAGGAGTGGTTCCAGCCCAGATGTTAGTAGTTTTTTGGCCATTTTGGGCTAATTTCTATCTCTTTCATTTCCCTATTATGAAAATCACGTTTGCACAGTTTTGCGCACCGGGCAGTGCCGGTTAGCTACGGTTAAATTATTCCCGGCTCCACTACGTCTCCTCTTCAGTTTTTCCCTTGAAACTAGTCTAACTCTCAACCTAAGCACTCAAAAAGCATCTTACAGCCCAGCACTTACTCAGACCTAATAGCAAGCACTAATATACCCTGACACGGATTGCCCAGCAGGGCAAGGCTCTTTATTCACCCCTCACCAACCAAGCAACTAAGCAGCTCACCCTACTATTTAAGCATGACCAAAGGACAACTTCAAGTGCACTCTCCAGTCCAGCTGGTGAATCTGGGTATCCTGGGGCAATGTTACAACTGCCTCATGTACACAGACAACCCTCTCTTCCTACCACAAAACACTAACATATGCGAGAGATGCAATTATACAGCCAAACTGGAAGCTAAGCTGTCTTCACCCAAGACTGGAACAGACAGTCAAGAAGAGAAGGTTAACACTTGCACCACACCTTCAGCCGCACACAGACCTACTAAAACAGCACTGGCAAAAAATGCACATAAATACACAAAATCATACTCGGAGGCTCTAAATAAAAACCTGCAAAAGCATCAGAGACCTCCAAAGCAGACACCCAAACAACCTGCACTTCCCATCACAAACCAGACAACACATAAAACACAAAATCAGTGTGCCGCACAATCACAGCCCTTAAGGTGAAATAACATACCTAACACACTAGTATTAGGTGACTCTATAGTCAGGCTCACTGACGTCTCACTCACTAGGCTGGACAAGCAGAAGGTTACTGTTAGCTGCCTGACGGGAGCCAGAATCCGCCACATAACACAAGCACTCAGGTCACTCCAGAACAAGTACAAATATGACTCTGTCATTGTTCATGTTGGTGTGAATGACCTGAGACGTACCTCCCTGGACTACATGAAAAGAGACATGGAAGAGCTTTCTGATCATGCAGCCCAGGCTGGTATGACCCTGACCCTGAGTAGCATCCTGCCCTCACCAAGAATGATACTTCATTATAAAGAAAAAAATATCAATTTCAACAATTGGCTAAGCTTCTGGTGTCATTCAAATGGGATCCAGTGTCTGTCAGCCTGGGACGACATGCTCAACAAGTCGCTTTGCTTTGCAGGAGACGACTTGCATCTGTCACCCCTAGGCTTTCGAATACTGGCCAAGGCTCTTGCTGCCCCCATATTGCCTTTTCTAGGCAAGGCTCAAAAGTCAAACCCACCTCCGTAAACAGCACAATTACCAAAAAACTGAGGGTTATGCTACTCAATGCCAGGAGTTTAAATCTCAAAATGCACATGCTCGAAGCACTCCTCAGTATGCAGAACGTCGACATCTGTGCAGTAACTGAAACCTGGTTCAAGGCTCCAGAGATCACCCCAGCACTACCGGGCTACAACTCATACCACACGTTTTGGCCACAGAACACGGACTGAAACACAAAAGGAGTGGGTGCATCCATATTCATCAAGGATACCTACACCTCCAGGTTAGTGGCGCAGCATGATACCTCTGAGATCATCCATGCGCAACTAACATCGGGCAAATCTGCAGTGCAGATTGTGGCCTGCTACAGATCACCCTCCATGACCCAGGAACACCACTCCACCTTTCTGGAGGCACTGGAAAACATGAAGGTCCTACCGAACACCCTGATATTGGGCGATTTCAATTACCCAATCATTCACTGGGAAAACTACTCGAGTACAAATTCCCAGGCCCAGCGCTTCCTGGAATTCATCAGCTCAAATGCCCTGGATAAGCTGGTAAACTCCCTTATCAGAGGTGAAAACATATTGGACCTGGTCATCACCAACATGGGTGACAGGTGTTCCACATCAGAGGTCAACCTGTCACTGGTTAGATCAGACCATAAACTAATCACTATGGATGTCCGCACCTCACCACCACTCCCAACTAAGGAAACCACAGTAAAAAACTTTTCTAAAGCAAACTTCACCTTACTTACGACAGAGGTGGTAAGTTTCACAGCCCCCACGCTAAAGGATAATGCTGCCCAAGATGCAGAAACCTTTACAAATGCACTCTATGAGCACCTACAAGGATACATGGATCATGCCATCCCTAGCAAAATCAAGACTCACTCCTCTAAGAGAAGGAAACCAGTTTGGTGGACCCCTGCAATAAACAGGCTATACAATAGGAGGAGGAAACTAGTTCAGAAAAAAAAGCAAATCCCAAGAAGGAAAGACATCCCTGATCAGTATCAGTAAGAAACTAAGGTCCCTCATGAAATCATCCAAGCCTAACTTCAAAAGAAAAATAGCCAAGGATTCAAAAGATAACCACAAAGACTTCTTTAGCTATGTTAAGAATCTAAATGGCAACTTGCAGATATGCACTGAACTAGTGCAAAATAGCACAAAATATACTGAACCTACTGATATTGCCAACATCCTGGCAAATAGATTTAGTGCAAACTTCACCCCCTCTCACCTCCAACAGGGCCACAACAATACCGGAAAAGTGTAGTGTCCCAAAAATCACAGACGCACAGGTGAAAACAGCCCTTTCAAAAGACAAAAACACAGCGTCAGTGGGACCAGATGGTGTCCCAGGCTGCGTCTTGCATGAACTACAGAACGAACTAACCCCCCCACCTAAACACGCTGTTCAACCTCAGCCTCTCCATAGGCTACATGCCCATAGAATGGCACACAGCAATGGTTATTCCTCTCGACAAAGGAGGGGCCACAACTGACCCTGGTAACTATCACCCCATAAGCCTGACTAGCTGCAAGGCTATGGAGCGCATCATCATGGAACTCATTAACAAAGACATTGGGAATCTCCAAACACTTGACCTGACCTAGTTTGGCTTTGTTAAGGGCAGATCATGCCTACTAAACCTGGTTGACTTCTTCGAGACTGTCACCAAGGCCATAGATGAGGGAAAGGTGGTTCACACAGCCTACCTTGACCTCGCCAAGGCTTTCGACACCATTCCCCACTCGGGTATTACAGAAAAACTCATCAGCCTGAGCATAAACCCCTATGTCACGAGATGGGTTGCCAACTGGCTTACAGACAGAACTCATACGGTAAAAATAGCGGGCTCCAGGTCCGATTCTAAACCAGTCACAAGTGGTGTCCTACAAGGCTTGGACCTGGGACCCCTACTGTTCAGCATATACTTCTCAGAAGTACAGGCAAACATAGGAGGACTATGGCTAACCAAGTTCACCGATGACTGCAAACTGGGAGCCATAATTGACTCTCCGGCTGATACAGACATCCTCCAAAAGGGCCTTACTGAGATGGACACCTGGTGTCAGTGTCATGGCCTCAAGCTAAATGCCAAAAAATGCATAGTCATCCCATTTGGGAAAAATAAAACACCCACATATTACCGCATAGATGGCAGCCCCTTAATACAGAAGAGGTAATAAGAGATTGGGGACCCAGGTAGATAGTAATCTCTCCTTTGACAATCATATTGCCAAAGTAGTTAGGAAATCCTTCTATGTGGCTCATCAAATTACTAAAGGGTTCGCATCTAGAAATAAAGAGGTTATAGTGCCCCTCTACTTGTCACTCATTAGACCCATCATAGAGTACAATGCCCCATTTGGGATGTACCTCACAAGACACTTCCAACAGCTGGAATGACCACAAAAGTACCTCACCAAGAGGATTACTGGCCTCAAACATATGTCATATGCAGCCCGACTGAAAACATTCAGGCTGTACTCAGTGGCATATCGCTTACTCAGAGGTGATCTCTGCCTGACTTACAAAGCCATGTCCAACTCAGAATTGATGGACATGCTCCACCTAAAGAAATCCAAGTCACTGTGAGCCACGCGTTCTAGTGAGCTAAACCTCACCACAACAATAAATAGAACATGCTGGAGGAATAGATTCCTGTCACAGAGACTCCCCATGCTTTGGAACAAAATTTCAAATTACATCAGGCAGAGCCCCTCACTAACACTCTTCAAGAGAAACCTTGACGAGTAGATGGGTAACAGAAAATACACCCCTGGGATCACTTCATTGGCTCTCCTTGACAGAGGATCAGTTAATTAATCAATGGGGCGGCGAAAGCCGACACACTTTGGCTAGGCTTATAAATGCCCTCGGGCAGATAGCCTAGTACCTACCTATGAACCTATAAGTGCACCATTAGAACAGGAAACAAAATGGCATTAAAGTAATGAACAAAGAAAGAGTTTTGAACTACTCAGAGTTTGCAGTCAGAGCACTGGCACAGAAGTACTTTGGTGTGAATAAGCCAGTCACATTGCAAGTAGATGCAAGCCAGAACAGGACAGAACTGCTACAGTTATTCTGCAAGAAAATAAACCTGTTGCTCTGGGTCAAGAGCCATTATTGATTTTTGGATAGAATATGATATAATGGGATTGCAAATGAGCTGTTAACAATATTATGGAAATTTTCATAGTATATTTGTGGGGAAAATTCAAGTGGAACGTTTATGAGCAATAGCAGATATTCAGAAGCAGTTGCACAAGTCACTGCCAAGGTTGCTAAGAATACTGTTGCATTTACAAAAATATGAATGGAGAGGGAGTTGCAAGTCAGGTGATCAGGCACTCACAGCAGATATACTACTATGTAATTTATATTTTCCAGAACAGCAAGATGGTCTACTTGGGAATGAACTGAAAGTTATTTGGATTATAGTGTGATTACTCATGGCAAAAATAAGTTTAATGAGTTTCAAAAGTGCACAAAGGAAGCTCCAGAGATACAAATGCTGATAGAGGTTGCTATAAATGGATTGCCTGAAAAGAAACTTGTTATGAGGAAAGAAATGCAGTATTATTTTTCATTTAAAGAAGAGACTGGATGCATAGAAGGATCGCTGGACAGATACACTGATGTAGTCATTCTCCTCCTTAAATGAACACTAAAACTGCATTTCATTCCTGATTCTTATACCATCTGAAAAAATGAAATGTTCCAATGAAAATGAGAATCTCATCTGGGCACTATCAGGTGTAATGACAAAGCATGGCATGTGCTATTTGACCATTAATGTATGTATAAGAGCAGAAAATATCAGAGGTGTACTGTTTGAAAATTTCCCTAAAGTTTTTAATTGAATGTGAACAAAAACTTAAACCATCACCAGTGTTGCACTATGTGCCTCGTACATAACGTTTCCATATTTAAAAGTTTCGTCTATCTGTGCTCATCATTTGCCTTTTTAATTAAACAAAACTAGACTAAAATACAAAGAAACGATTAATCCCAATAGCATGTCATAAACATCCAAAACATTATATTCTATTTATTCTACTACTTACTTACTGTATATACTGGCCACAATTCACAGAGGTGCACTATAAATGTCACTACATGGTGGCAGAATGTGAGATTGACTCTCCAAATGAAAACATGCAGAACTTATGCACAGATAGCTGTACACAAAGGTGCATAAATGAGCCAGGCTACAATTATGTTAGTGGACCTAATCATGCAGTTCAACTTTGCAGATAGGCAAACTCACGCAGTGAAAAATCCATAAAATAGCCACACCACTTAATGTGACCTCATGAGAATAGAAACCGTGTATTCAGATCAGTATATTTCAATATAAAGCACACTGCTTGTGACAGTTAGGTTGCCTGTGCTGCTATATCCCTCAGTAGGACAGCATCACATGCCACAGACTGCTAAGTAGCCAGATATTATTTATAGCTGCACTGTTAAAATGTTCATATATGTAGACACTTCTTGGCATCATAAAACAGAAGGAAATGCATGGCAGAAAAGTAGAGAAAAAAGGAAAGATCAAGCAGAATGTAACACATAATGACAACATATAGAAATGTGAATGATGGGTTGGGGGGACTTTTTCTGGAGATAGAACTCTACTTTCTGGTAGTGAGGAAGGAAGGGAGAAAAGGTAAAAGGAAAAGCAGTGGGTAGAAAAGGGGGATAGGACAGTGTGCAGAGCCAGAAAGATGAACGTAGAACATTACAACAAACAGGGGTGGAAATAAGATGTGGGAGGGACAGAAATACGGGGTAGACAAACAGTGATTTATAGAGTTGAACAATGTACAGAGTATGAGGCTGGACAAAATATAAGGGGGGTACTTATGGCTGGGTATAGGGTGGGGTATGAACAGCCACTGTGTTATTCCTATCCCAGCCATGAAGGATATTACAAGGAAATGTCAATGCATGATGGATCAGACTGGCTGGTAGGTTGGGCAATAACCTTACCTAGTGGCCTGATGACAGAGGACAGCCAGTCAAGTGAATCTGCTAGTTAGTCCAGGAAGTGTGTATCTGCACATTGCTCACTGCACTGTAGCCTCTAACTCTTGCTCCACTTAAGGCTAAGCAAGCTCACACAATTTAGCTGAGCTATATACCAACGAGGAGCCATACCCTAATACAGCAAGGCATTCCCACCTTCATCACCCTCATGGACTTCAGCCACAACCTCAGTAGGGGCGTTAGATGGTGGAGGTGCCTGCAGATCAAATATATTATCCTGACCTGCAGTAAGGAGAGAAAATAGGAGGGTAGCTATAAGAGAATATACCCTTTCATGGGAATGAAGACTCTTAAGAAATGTCACCCTTTATGTGGGAATTAATCCTGGCTGGCTGCAAGTCTTTCATGGCTTCTGAAGAACACAGCATGATTTGAATCACTTTCTACTTGTGTTAAAAGGGGAAGGGCACATCAGGGAACTGTGAAAACTTTAAGATGAAATGTTATAACAACACATCAGTTCTTAAAAGTATTTCCCATTAGCTACAAACAGCAGGCAAGTATGTGTCCCCCTGTAAAGATGTTAAGATATGTAAACTGAATGTAGCACAGGTATACATGGGGCATTCCAAGTAGTGTGTAGTCATCATGACATTTTATAGCCTGGCCCTACCTCAGAACATAGCACTCATACATGCAGTACCAGCAACCACCGTAGACCTAATTCACAAAGAAGTGACACTTAATTGAGAGTGGTAACATAAATCCCAGATCTACAACAGGATAAAAACAGAAAAGATACAAATATAAAAACAGGGAAAATATACTATACTATTTAGGGAATTCTTGCCTAACCCCCACTTCCCATGCATGGAGTTTATCAGGATTCCTGTACTGTAGGACATCAAACAGATGTTTGTACTGTGCTCCCATCCTAGAGATGCCTGTTGCTGAGGACAATGTTTCAGCCAAGTCATGTCAAGTATACCTTTTCATAAATGCACCATGATAGGGACCAGGTAGGCAATCCATGAAATGGCTGTGGGACACCCCATGTCTGGACTTCATCCAGTTCATAGTCCCGTTGCACAATATCCCTTTAAGGAGGTACTACAAGTCCCAATGTAACAAATTAAATAAAAAACACAGTGAGATGAATATGCAGTGAACGCCACTATGAAATAATCCTTTATTATCCACAAAGTTAAGCGCTTTTGGCCAAAAACAACTGTGGTCTTCTTCAGAACTGAAGTGTAGCAGTTTCAATGATCAATGCTATTTTTGCTTTTTGTGGTTTTCTCGCATCTCTTTTTTGAACTGTTGGTAATCGGTGATCCCCTGTGATACAAACTTCATCATTTTTTGCCATGCTTTGTGGCTCATGTTTCCAATGCTTCTCTGCTGCTTCAGTACTGTAATGTTTGAACAATCCCCAGTGCAGCAGTCTTTCCATATTATTATGTCTTTCAGTATACAGGCCTTCTGCCATTAGTGTATCACACCCAGCGACAAGATGTGTGGCTGTTTCCAGTTCTATTTTACAGAAACTGCATTTGGCTGTTTCTCCTACATGTTCAATGGACTTTGTAAACCAATTTGCATATAGTCCATTATCCTGTGCTGCCAATATTAACTTTTCATCTTTTGGTTTAAATTTACCTCTCCTAACCAAACATGTGTCAGATCCCAATAGATGAGGTTGTTCCAGGAGCTTTCTGTACTTGCAACTATATTCAAGCCTTTTCCACATTTCCTGCCTTCTCATCTGATCCTTCTGCATATATTTATTCTTTCTTTTGTTTTTTGGCACATTCATGTGCTGCCTGATTTTTATCTACTTTTGGTTTGATTTCTATTCTCACTTTTTGGTTTGATTTCCATTCCCACTTGACACCAATATGTTTCTGTTAACCAAGCAGTGAAGTAATCTTAGACTTGTTCTCCTCATGGTTTAAAACTTTCACTATGTTTGCATCTGGTGAAGTCAGCAAATATGTATGCAGGCCTACAATTGCAGATCTATACAGGTAATCAATTTCAAGGAGGCCCAGCCATACCTCATTCAGAACTAGGAATATATAATCTTGGTACGCACTGATTTTTATATAGCATTTAATGAACATGAACCATTTATTTATTTTATTTTACATTTGTTGACCAGGATAGTCCAATTGGATACATGTCCATTTTCAGCAGACTCCCGGGGAGAAAAGCTCCAGTCATACAGATAAACATCACACAAAACAGTAAAGCATATTTTACAAAGTATGTTCAGTATAGCCCTCATGAACGGACTAGAAAGATTCACAGTGTATCATTGCTTAAAAACTAGTAGGCTACAACAAACAGTTATGAGCAATAGAAATCCATATAGTACTGTTTATAATATGAAAGTAATTAAGGAGTTAGTCAGGGTTGGAACAGGGACAAAGCCAGTGTTTTGTAAAATACTGTTTGAGACTTTTTTTTTAAAATGATTTAGAGACCGTTCAAGAGTAAGGGTAGCTAGAAGTGAATTCCAAGTTTTACCAATGAAGTTGGCAAACAGGGAGTCTCTGGCTGAGTTGTTAGCTTTGAGTGTTTGGACCAACAGTTTGTTGGATGAGCCTAATGGCCTGGAGTTACTATAGGAATTTATAATGTTTTTAAGTGCGGGAGTATTTTCAGGTTGGTTGAGAATTTTGTGTGTTATTATGAGCTGATTGAACTGAATTAAGCTGGGCAATTCTAGCCACCCTAGGAGATGAAGGTTTTGATAGTGGTATGTCCTATATGTGGAGCTGGTGACGAATCTGGCAATATGGCTGTAGCAGCATGAGGTTTGCTAAGTTCATATTTGTTCAAGTTAGAGAGTATAGGGGAAGTATATAGAGAGTCGATGAGAGCGAGAGATGTCAGTCCTAGCTAACGGGGTTAGAAATGGTTTATTTTTATATAGTGAGCCAAGCTTCATATTAATGGTTTTGATAGTTTGGTTGACATGCATATCAAATTTGAGGTTATTATCTACTATTACCCCCCCTAAAAGCTTAGTATAGGCATCTGGGGAAATAATGGTACCATTATTGGATGTTATGGAAAAGGAAAGAGAGGTGGACCTAGTAGTGGGGGTGAAGTATAGTAGTTTAGTTTTGTTAGGATTCAAGAGCAGACGGTGATTAGAGAGCCAGTTTTCAACTGTGCTGAATGTATTCTGGAATAAGGTTTGCAGGTCTGACAGGGAGGAGGCTGTACAGATCAGAGTGGAATCATCAGCATATTGGATGCACGTTGCTTCTGGGATGACAGTGTGAAGGTTGTTGATAAAGATTGAAAAAAATAAGGGGGCCTAAAATAAAGCCCTGTGGGACTCCAAGGGTAAGAGGTAATAGGGTGGATAGTTTGTCCTGCCATAGTACTGCCTGTTGTCTACCACTCAGATATGATTTGAACCATTGAATAGCATGGTTGTCCAGGGAAATGGTTTTCAGAGAGTGAATGAGTAGTTAGTGGTTGACCATATCAAAGGCCTTTGAGAGGTCGAGAAAGAAGGCTGAGGATAACTTATTATTATTTTGGCTATGGTTTATGACATTGGTGTAGGAAAGGAGGGCAGAGGTGGTGCTGTGATGTGGCCTAAAGCCATGCTGAGAGTTTGCCAGCAGATTGTTCTGAATGAGATAGTGCATAAGTTGTTTATGGATGCACTTTTCCATTATTTTGGCTAGTGATGAAAGAATGGTAATGGGTCTATAATTGGACAGCTCTGTTGAACTACCACCTTTATGGAGTAGAATAACATGGGATATTTTCCAGATGGAGGAGATAGTAGTATCAGTTATGGTTTTATTGATCAAGATGGAGATGGAGAATGCTATGGCATCTGCAGCTTTAAGCTTTAAGTTCTCTGCAGGGAGGAGGTCTGCAGATAGGGTGGTTGGTTTTAATTTTTTGACTAGGGATTGAATAAGTGCAGTAGAGACAGGTTGGAAATTAAAGGAGAGATGAGTGGCGGGTGTGATACAGATTGAATTAAAGTCTGTGGCAGTTAGTTGGTTAGTTAGAGACTGGATAGTCTCAGTGAAAAAGCTATTAAAGGCGCTAGTAATATACTCAGGTGATTTTTGGGTGGAATTGGAAGAGGTTGGAGTGGTAGATTGTCCTGGATGAAGAAGTCGGTTTATACCTGGCCAGAACTTTTGGGTATTGTTTTGGTGTTTTTGTTGGAGGTTGTAGTAGTAGTTTTTTTTTTTTTTTTTTTTTTTTGTCTAGCAGAATGGATTTTTTTTGTGTGTCATTCCTAAGCTGACGACATCTCAGTTGGTTAGGAGGGGCTTTACATGTGTGCCAGTTGGCCCAGACTTTATTTCTAAGTTTGATTTTTAACTTGATATCCTTTGTGAGTCATGGTGCACTTTTGCCATGGTGCACAAGCATTTTTCTTGTTTTCCTGTCCATCTGATCCAATACCTTTTGAGGCCAGTCCCCCCAAAACTGTCATTTAGAACAGTAAGAGCAAATTGGTTGATACCTTGGACTTTGTTCCTAGATGTCAAGGCTTTTTTCAGTATTGATTTTAGTCTTCTAAGATATTCTTTACTGAGTTTTGTTCGCATTTGTTCATGTTTTATTGTCAATCCTTCATCAGTTCCCAAATATATATACACTCCCTCCTGCTCAAGTTCCTTTATATCATGTTCCTGTCCCAGACCGATATTTTCTTGGTGCTGCAGCTTTTCAGCTTTAAATGTTGCTTTTGCACATTTATCAGGATCAAATGATATTCTTTTATCATCTGAGAAAGTTTTGATCACTTGCAGTTGTGCTTTGAGCTCCACATCTGAGAAACTATACAGTTTTAAATCATCCACAAAAAGAATATGAGAAGTCTTTACACTTCATTGTTTTCTGGAAACCAAATTGCAACCATGACCTAATCTGTTAAGTAGACAGCTTAACAGATCAAGGAAAAGACAAAACAGCAGTAGTGACAAAGAGTCACCCTGAAATGTCCCCCTTGGAATTTTTATTCTTGGGATAATAATCTGTCCTTTATGAAGGCTTAGCTGCAAAAGTGCAAAGTGGTTTGTTACTGTTTCATGGTCACTGTAATGTAATTGATCAGTGTAGGATGTATCTTACACATCTGTAAGCAGTGAGCACTCCTTTATCCACAAATGTGAGATGCTGTCAAATGCTTTTTTGTAATATATCCATGCCATACTTAGATTCTTTACCTTTTTACAATTTTCCATTATGACTTTATTTAATAACAAATGATCCTTTGTTCCATATGACTTTCTTTTGTTACCCTTTTGTTCTATTGCAATGATTGAGTTTTCTTCTAAATGACTATAAACTCTGTCAGCATCGGTTCCCATATGTAGTTTATACATCATCGGAAGGTACGTTATTGGTCTTTAGTTTTTAGAACAACTTGCAGCTTCACTCTTAAGGAGGAGCATCATTTGTCTTGCTGTTAACCAGGTTGGTGTCTGTTCAGGATGCCCACATAAGTAGTTCTTACTCAGGGCTAAATATTTGTGTTAAGATGTTAATAATTTTAGCCCAAAGCTAGTACTGTATCTGTACCTGAGTTTTCCATAGGAGCTCTTCTTAATTGTATTTCAATTTCTCTGGCCGTTACCTCATCTCATTTCATATCCTTAACATTTGAACTTCTTATCATTTCTTTTACTTCTGTCCATTCAGCATCTTTGTTATGTTCCATAGTGTCTTCATAAATATTTCTCCAAAATGTGTCTATTTCTTCTTTTTTTGGTGGTGTTTCTATCCCTTTTGCTTTCTTTCCAAATTCTCTGTAAGACTTTTTTTGGGTCATCAATGAATTACTCATTTTGTACTTTTTGTTTATATTTATCTGCATATTTTCCATGATTTTCTGCCTGTGCTGATATCTTTAGTTTATTATTTTTAATAGTGTATTACAAACCCTGATCTGTTTTGATACTGTGTGTTGCTTTTATCACGTCTATAATTCTAAGTATTTTTGTTGATCTGTTCCCTCTTCTAAATTCTTCTAACAGGGACACTTCTTGACTTAATTGCTTTATAGTTTTCTCTGTTTGATGCTTCCATGATGGCATTTGATTTTTTCCCTTCATTTCTCTTATCACTCTATGTATTTCTGTGGTAAGCCTTTATCTGTTATTAATGTAGCTGCACAGTAATACATCATATTTACTTCTGTTATATCACATGAATTTATATTAATAGTTTTGATTACTCTGTTCATTTTTTTTGTCATATTTCTAACATTTTGGGTCTTATTAACTTACTGTAATTTATATCTTTGATCTTAATATGTCTATCCATTTCTATTAAATCAAGCAACTCTTCCCATAGATCAGTTTCTTCTAAACTGGAGGCACAGCCTTTGTTCTCCATTTCTTGCAGGCATTCTACAGAAAGTTCCAAAAAATCTTCCTGTGGCATATTCTGTTCAGCTGCATCCTGTGTCATCCTTTGCTGTTTCATATGGAAACTCACTAGCCTGTCATTCCACAACACTGACTTCATCAGACTTGCCAGTGTTTCCTTCTCTTTCCCTTATTGTGCAACTCCAACTGAACTTGTTTACTGGCTTCCTACTGAAGGCTCCAGAGTATCTTCATGTAACAAGTGACCAGATGCTTCTCATACCACCTCTTTATTCTTAATCTGGGGACTCATTTTTCCATCATTCTGTGTTGTTACCAGAGTTGGATTTTCTACACTAAATTCTTCAGTTTGCAGGTAATCCATAACTTGGTTTCTATTTCTTTAAATTCTCTTTCCTCTTTCCTACTTCCCCCCTTGTTTTCTTAATTTTCCATATCTGGTTGCCTTTGTCTCTGTTTCTCTTCAAATATCTTTGGTGCTGCTTTGTTCGCATTGATTAGTTTTGCTTTCTCTTTTGCATAAATATTGCACCATATTAAATATCTTTTTCTTTCCCATGCTATATTTCTTCTTCAGATGTCTCCCACTCTACATGTTTCTCAGTACATTGGAGATATTGTTCCATCATGCTATGAAATAAACTAATAAAGTTTGCTAGACTTTCTACACTAAATGCTTCACTTTGCAGGTATTCCATAACTTCAGCTTCTGTTTGTCAAACTTCTACTTTACTAATCTTCTGTTCTACATTCCCTCTTTGCAATCTTATTTTTTGTATTGTGAAATTTTCCACATCTGGGTGCCTTTGCCTGTATTTCTCTTCAAATTTCTGTGAAGCTGATTTTTGTATTGATTAGTTTGGCTATCCCCTTTGCACAAATATTGCACCTTATCAGATCTCTTTTTCTTTCCCATGTCCATGTTTCTTTTTTATAACTTTCAAAAATCTCTAGATTTTATTCCTTATATTTTCAAACTTCCTCTGTCGCTTCTTTTTCCAAATGTCCAATGTTTCTTGGTCTATATAATGTTTTTCATGAATCTGTTGTATTAATGAACACAAATTTCTTGAAATTTTGGGCTTCTGGCATAATAGTAACAATATATAATTTCTTCCTTATCCTCAATAGTCCACTCTATCATCTTTATGGCTCTTTTTTGGCATGTCAGTTTTTGTGGACTATTACTTCCCTCTACCGCAGGGGGACCATTCCTTCTGTGTGGTAAATGTAAGATTGTCTGATGCATAGTGTCACTCAACCATGCGTGGACAAGCACAGCCAAGTTTGTAAACTGCATGCAAAATGTGTGATCTGTATGACAGCACATGGTCACTGTGTGCTCATAAGTATCAATGCTTGTGGACTGGGCAACAATGATTTGTCTGTGCTGTCATGTTATGTGTACACTGTTGTATTGGGGAGAATGTGTGACTTTTGGCTATTGCTGTTCCACCATACTCTTGTTGGATGATGGGTTTGATGTGCCTTCTCTTTCAGCCATGTGTCTGTGCAGTCTGAACATACCAGTGTTCTAGAGCTGCCCAGCCTATATCCTCACCATATATACAGGATACTATTGGAGTATCTCCTCAACAGACATGTCAAGGCAGTAGAAGCATGATTTGAACATGGTGAACATACATTGTATGATATTCTGGGTTTGTGCACATGTGGTGTTATACTGGTGTTTAGCCATACTCTGTGGGTTCTATACCAGTGTCATAAGCCGCGATTATGTCCACCATCTCATGCAGCAGAGTATGAATATGGGGGCCCACTAACTATGAATACACAAGATATGTAGCCATATGGTGTCACACTAACACAGTGCCTTGCACGTATCAACTAGATCATCCTGCAGAATGTCTGTATGCAGGAAGCAGCAGTGTTGCTGAGATGTGTGTCAGGTATATGAATCATATGAAGTCCTTAGGTGCTGTGCAGACCCATTGGATATGATCCCATGTATGTCTATCACTCACTACTTAGCACTTCATGGAATGGTAGCCCTTGCTGCTCATAAACATCTGTGACTGTGGGTCAGGTAGGGATTTTGTTGCTACATGTGTGCAATCTGTGGCATCTATTAACACAGGGAGGCAGGTGAGATTGTGGAATGCACTCATGTTGTTAGCTCTCACTCCCCTGGAATGTACTAGGAAACCATATGGGATTCCTGACCTGTAACAGCATTATACTGAAGAACCTTTTTAACATTCTAGAGGCAGAAACATGTGAAATACCCAACATGGCTATATTTTTTTCTCAGAAAGGTCCATGTAGCCAATATAGAGACAGCTGTACACATCTTGGTCTCCACAGGCATGGGAAGACTGTGTATTCCTGTTGACTTTCACATTCCAACCAAGGTCCTTACAGTCGTCTGATTGACTCTAAAGTAATCTACAATCTCTTGATTATTCAAATTGTGGTAAGTCAACTACTATTGATAATGTTTACATTGGTGTTGGATGGTACCACTTACATGCAGCGGGAACCTGTGGTGTTAAGATATGTAGTGTGCTATCTCTGCATGTTGGCTGCTGTGAGTCAGAGCATTCTTACTATATGCAGTGATGAAATCTTTGGTGTGTTTTCCCCTTTTATAGACAGATACACAGAGATATTTAATTTCCTCAAAAATGACTATGAATTCTGACTGTGTTTACCATGCATAGAGTTTAATATCACTAGGATCTCATTCCCTACCCAATTTCAGTGCATGTGATTGAGCAGTCATTTGCATATTTCCTGGTTTGTATATGGGTTCATTGCACAAGAGTCCAATATCAGACTATGAATTGCTGCTAGCCTGCACCAGTGTACTTATGGCAGCTTCCATCAGAAGTATACACGGTGTACTATATGGCTTGCCAATGAATCACTGTCAGGCCAAATCATACAGAAGTTTAGGATAAGACTTACATTTAGGGTTAGAAATAATTAGTATTCTTTCCAATATTACATTTCTTATATTTTGAATTAATAACCAATCTCCTTTTTTCTAAACTGCGTTTGGCTAACAATACCTATTCTCATAAATATGTTATTATCTAAAACAAATGAACCAAAGCAAAAAAACTTTAACACTTGCTGTCTTTTTGTATAGTTTCAACTCTGTACTCTTTTTTGCTATAGAAAGGAATGTGCAGAAAATCCAGTTCTTTAGATGTAAATGCCTATAAGTAAAGTTTTTAATTGATGTTAATGTATTATTAAAATAAACTGCATTTGCAGAGCAGGTAAAGGAATATTGAAGGACAATTATTCAGGCTAAAACATTCTGTTTGTATTCATATTTAGATGTTGATAAGATATTTCAAAATTTTTTCCATATTACTTTATTAATTACCTTGAAAAAAATATTCTAAGCTTGTTTCCTGCCTTTCCTGTAACTAGTTTAGTCCAGATACAGACTTGCTGTATCCAGGACTGCTGGTAAGCTTCTGAGGCCCCCAAGCCTTTCTGTGTTGGAGGGAAGCCTTCTAGCTTATCAGTGGGAATGGTAAGCACTAGGTAGCCTATCTACCACAAGAGAAGTGTTTTTTGGCCCAGAAATTGTAGTTTATTGACCATTTGGGCAGTTTTTTCATCTCTTTCAACTTTCTGGTTTAAAAGCCCACATCTGCACTTGTTTCCCACCTTTCTGGTAACTAATCTAGTCCAGGTACAAATTTGCTGCATCCAGGACTGTTTGTAAGCTTCTGAGCAGTGCCAAAGTCTGCTCTTCAATTTCTCCCTTAGATCTGCTAGTTCTCTCTCCTGCACTTTTACTAGCTTGTTAGTTTAGCACTTTACCAGACTTCTTGTAGCAATTATTGTAGTACACAAAAGTGCTACCAGCACTAAACGTTCCACAAGGAAACAGCTCCAGTACTTATTAATGCCCACCCCTCCAGTCATGTCTAAAGGTCAGTTCCCTGTGCTTTCTCCTATTAACCTGATGAACTTGGGCATCCTGAGGCAATGTAGCAGCTGCCTCATGTACACTGACAACCCTCTCCTCTTACCCCCCAACACTCAGACCTGTGAGAGATGCACTTATATATCCAAATTGGAAGCCACGCACTCTCCAGCCAAGACCAGATTAGCTGGTCAGGAGGAGAAGGTCAACACTTGAACCACACCACATGGAACACATAGCCCTCCAAAACACACACCAGCATTGCCTTCACATAAAAACACAAACCACACACCCACCTTTGCGGAGGCTCTCAATAAAAATGTAACCAAACAGCAGAGACCTCCAAGGCAGAAATGCACTCGATCACCACAACACAACACTAATCATGAGACAAATAACTCTCCTAAACAGTGTGCCACTCAACCAAAGCCCCTGAGGCAAAACAGCATGCCCAACACACTAGTCATAGGTGACTCGATAGTGAGGCACACCGATGTCCCACTCACTAGATTGAATAAGGAGAAAGTAACAGTCAGCTGCCTGTCAGGCACCAGGATCTGCCACATAACGCATGCACTCAAGTCCCTCAACAACAGGTACAAATATGACTCTGTCATTGTACATGTGGGTGTGAATGACCTGAGACATACCTTCTTGGACTACATGAAAAGAGACATGGAGGAACTCTTGGATTATGTAGCCCAGATGGGTAGGACCCTGGCCCTGAGCAGCATCCTACCATCACCCAGAATGATACCACAGTACAAGCAGAAAATGATTGATTTCAAAAATTGGATAAGTTTCTGGTGTCATTCTAAGGGGATCCAGTATCTGTCTGCCTGGGATGACATGATTGACAGACCTCGATGCTTTGCCAGAGATGGCCTGCATCTGTCAACCCAGGGCTTCTGGATACTGGCCAAGGCTCTTGCCACCCCTATAGTGCCTTTTAGGTGGTGTTCCAATGACCAAATTACCACTGTAACAGCTACAAACAAATACAATTTGAGGGTCATGCTGTTCAATGCTAGAAGTCTAAATCTCAAAATGCACTCGCTCAAAGTACTCCTTAAAATGGAGAACATCAACATTTGTGCTGTAACAGAGACCTGGTTCAAGGCAGCAGAAAGCACCTCTGCACTACCTGGCTACAACTCATTCCAAACCTTTTGGACCCAGAATTTGGACCAAAGCTCCAAAGGCGGTGATGTTTCCGTATTCATAAAGGATGCGCACACCTCCAGACTGGTAGCCCAACATAAATAATGCATCTGAGATACTTCAGGTGCAGCTAACATTAGGTAAGACAGCAATTTGGGTCGTAGCCTGCTATAGGTCCCCAACCATGTCCCAAGATTCACACGCAACATTCCTAAGCACCCTGGAGAATATTAGGGTCCAACCAAACACTCTCATACTGGGCGACTTCAACTACCCCCCCCCCCCCCCCATTAACTTGGATAATTTTGGATGCATTATGTTGAGCAACTAGCCTAGAGGTGTGGATATCCCTAATGAATATGGACATGCCTCCTCCTTTAGTGTTTCGGTCCAAGTTAGGTGGCTGAAAGGTGTGGTATGAGTTATAGCCTGGTAATGCAGGGATGCTCTCTGGAGCCTTGAACCAGGTCTCCATCACTGCATAGATGTCGATGTTCTCCATTTTAAGGAGTGCCTCGAGTGAGTGCATTTTGAGGTTTAGACTTCTAGCATTGAGTAGCATAACCCTCAGATTTTGCTTGCTTATACCTGCTATGGTGGTGAGTCTGTCATTTGAACCTTACCTAAAAAGGCCCTATAGGGGTGGCAAGAGTCTTAGCTAGTATCCGAAATCCCAGGGCGACAGGTGCAGGCCATCTCTGGCAAAACATTGTGATCTGTTGATCATGTCTTCCCTGGCAGACAGACACTGGATCCCCTTAGAATGACACCAGAAGCTTAGCCAATTGTTGAAATCAATCATTTTGTTCTTGTATTGTGGTATCATTCTGGGCGATGGCATGATGCTACTCAGGGCTAGGGTCATACCTGCCTGGGCTACATGATCCAAGAGCTCCTTCATGTCTCTTTTTGTGTAGTCCAGGGAGGTATGTCTCAGGTCATTCACACCAACATGGACAATGACAGAGTCATATTTGTACTTGTTGTGGAGTGACCTGAGTGCTTGGGTTATGTGGCAGATCCTGGCATCCGACAGGCAGCTGACAGTAACTTTCTCCTTGTTTAGCCTGGTGAGGGGGCATCAGTGTGTCTGACTACAGAGTCACCTATGACTAGTGTGTTGGGTATGTTGTTTTGCCTTATGGGCTGAGGTTGAGTGGCACACTTATTTTGTGGGCTATGTGTCATTTGGGTAGTGTTGGTTGCTTGCGTTTCAGCTTTGGAGGTCTCTGTTGTTTGGGCAGATTTTTATTGAGATCCTCCGTGAATGTAGGTGTGTGTTTTGTGTTACTATGTGTGGGTTTAGGTGGTGTATGTTTTGATGGACTATGTGTTGAGTGTGGTGTGGTGCAGGTGTTTACCTTCTCCTCTTGACTGTCTAGTACAGTCTTGGCTGGAGAGAGCTTGGCTTCCAGTTTGGCTATATAAGTGCATCTCTCACAGGTTGTAGTGTTGGGTAGTAGGAGGAGAGGGTTGTCAGTGTACATGAGGCAATTGCTACATTGACCCAAGATGCCCAGATTCATCAGGTGGACAGGGAAAAACACAGGGAGCTGACCCTTAGACATGCCTGGATAGGTGCTTATTAATGTAAATACTAAAAACTGTTTTCCTCCTAACAAGTAAGGAAAGTTGAGTGCTGCAGTAATTTGTAGATTATTTAGTGCTTGCAATGAGTTTTGAACAACTGCTGAGCACAAGGAAACAGTTGTGAGTGCTAAAACTAGAAAACTGCCTAGTTCTAAGGGAAAATTAGAAGAGCAGACTTTCTGGCATCGGGAATAGTTTTACCCTAGTTAAATGGCACTGCGCGATGCACAAAACCATGCAAACACAGCATTTTAAACAGAAAGATGAAAGGGATAGAAATAGCCTAAAATGGCCAGTAAAACTACAGAATGTTAAGTTGTCAATCTCGCCTTCATTCTTGCTGGATGGGTTCAGAGCCGATCCTCGGCTCCGACTCGGCACTTGCTTTAGCTCGAGAACTCCTTTTACCAGCTCGAGGCAACCCTATATCCCATGATGCAAGGCGGAACTACCTCAGATCTCGTTTTCCGCTTAGCGAAAAAGGTCTCCTTTGCCAGCTGAGGTAAGTTTTTTCTTGTGAAATAAGAAAAAGTGTAGTTAGGGGTTTAATTTTCCCTTTTAGTGTCAGTTTAGTCTGTAGTTAGTTACAGCCCACCCTATTCCCGTGTTTTAAACCTTTTATAATCTTTTATCTAAAGTTTTTTTAGTCAGGCCTAATTCCCCATTGGTTATTCCCTTCCTGTGTGTTTGTGTAAGGGATTAATTTGTGTGTTTGTTGGGATTGTTTGTGTTTCCATCCTCCTAGGATGTCAAAAGAAGGCAAGGTCTCAGGCTTCAAGAAGTGTGACCAGTGCTGTCAGAAAATGTCTCTGACAGACGGTCACACTTCTTGTGTTTATTGCCTGGGGCCTTTGCACCTGCAGGACTCCTGTGCTTTATGTCATGCTTTTAGCCAGAGAGTCCTGCAGGAAAGGAGGAATAAACTCATCCTCCGAGGCTTACTTAAGCCTGAAGGTTCTCCTCCTAAATTAGGGCCAGGAAAACCTCCTAAGCCACCGAAGGCTCAGGCTACAGTGTCCAAGCCTCCTTCGGTGGCTCCGGCTCCGTCGGAGCCGACATCGGCTCCGGCTGGAGCCGATACATCTTCTTTGCAAGTAGTGGGTTCGGCGCCGACCGGCTCTGACACCCTGACTACTGTGGCCTTGTCGGCTCCGGCTGGAGCCGACACTTTATCCAGCATCCGGGCCGAGATATCCTCGGCTCCATCTGGGGTTCAAGGGACTTCGGCTCCGATGGCTTCGACCCGTAAGAGATCCCGGTCCCCATCTATACTGAGTATCCACTCGGCTCCGGGGTCTCCTCTTTTGTCGGAGCGGAGCCATCGGAGCCGATCTTCGAGATCTTCCAGGCTGTCTGACCACGATTTAGAGAGGGTGGTAAGCAGGCTGTTGAAGTCTCAGGCACTGGCCCAAATGCTCCATAGCCCGTCTCAACAGACTTCGGCTATAGCCCCAATCCTTGAACTTCCTCCTCCGACTCCACACCGCAGTTCGGAGCCGGAGCTTCTCGGGACAGCGACTGTTTCGATGCCGGAGCCGATACATCCTTCGGCTCCATCGTCCTCGGCTCCGATCTCCTCCTTGAGACCTTCCTTGGAGGGATTCGGTCGTCGGGTTTCCACTGTCGGCTCCGTGGGGGCTAGTGGCATCGGACCCTTGTCCGACCCCGCTCTCCCTCTCGGGGCTTCGGCTTTGGTAAGCTCGGGGCCGACATCGACCTCGAGCCTTCTCTCTCTTGGAGCCGGCCATTCCTGTTTCTTGAGCGGTGTGTTCCGGCCTCCCGGGGAGAGGAGCCTTTGAGGTGATGAGGAGTGTCCTGGCCTCTGAGCCTGATCAACGGTCCATCCCTCTAGCTCCTCCCTCTTCAGTGCCTGCAGATGCCTCTTGCCAGCCTCTTGCTCACAGGCACAGGGATCCATCGCCCCAGGTTTCCCCACTGGGAATTTCCTCCTCTTCCGAGGTTTCTCCTGATCCTGCAGGGGAACCCCCTCGGAAGAGGACGTGTAAGAGGAAACACACAGACTCCCCTGAGTCTATTACATCTGATACTGACTTAGATGAGTCGGAGGGTTCCCCACGGTCCCCTTCTGAGGATGTCTCTTTTTCAGACATCCTTGAGCTCCTCAAACAGAGGGGGAATTGGCCCTCCATTGACCCCTCCGAGGATGAGTCGGTATACCTGGAGGCTTTTGGATCCCGACCCTCCACCTCCTGGGTGTCTCCACCTTTCGACCCACTTATGCAGGTAGTGGCTCGTAAGGCGTGGGCGGCTCCAGAAACTGTGGAACGAGTCCCGAGAAGACCATCCAAATTCATTACGGCCCCTCCGGACAAACAGTTCCTTCCCAAGGGTGTTCCGGTGGATGCTATGGTGGTGGCAGCTGCCACTAAGAAGGAACTGGCGGATCCTTCAGTACCTGTCCATCCTCCTAATAAGGACTCTAGGACCATGGACAGGTATGGAAAGCGGATGTTTTCTTCAGCGACCTTTGCTATCGTTCGCTGAATTATCTTTGTCACTTCACCAGGCTTCAGCGAGATGTTCTCAAGGAACTGGGAGAAGTAGTCAGGATCCTTCTGCTGCTGGGGCTCAGGAAAAGATTGCCTCAGCTTGCTATCCTGAATTCCATATCTAACTCCTCCATGCGGCTCATATCCTATGCGGCCGACGGAGCGAGCAGAGCCGCAGGCACAGGAGTTGCTCTTAGACGCCAAGCCTGGATGCGGCTTTGTAATTTTGGACCCCTTTAAGGCGTCCTTCACTAATACCCCTTTGATGGTTCGGCTTTGTTCGGACCTCAGGTGAAGGATACCTTGACCAGGTGTGAGCAGGACGGTAAAACTCTTTCTGCCGTTGGAGTCCAGTTTTCCACTCCTTCTAGACCATACCCCAAGGGTCAGAAGGGGGGAAGATGTGGTTCCGTAAAGCCCAAGGAGCTACACGGACACCGTGGTCAGTTTACCCCCAGAGGCAGAGGGGTAACAATAATAGACGCTGCCCTAGAGGCAGGGGTCCTCAGAACCAGGGCAACAGGGAATCTCTTCCTGAGAAGCCCTTTCAGCATCCCTGAGGTGTTGCCGACTGTCCACCCTTGGAGGCAGTCGGGGGAAGGATTTCGCTGTACCCAGTAGCCTGGCAATCCCTATCTCAAGTGATGTGGGTACAGTCGATTATATCCGAGGGTTACAAAATCCCCTTGAAAGGTTTCCCGTACCTCTACAATCCCTTCCAGACATCTCACCCGGTCAAAGGGATTTGGCAGAACAGGAGGTTTCAAAGCTCCTAGAAAAAGAGCCGTCCAGGCTGTGCCAGCAGACCAGGTAGGATGCGGCATCTACTCCAGATTCTTTTGGTCCCCAAAAGGACGGGAGATTGGAGACCAATATTAGACCTGAGCAATCTGAACAGATTTGTCAAGAAGGCAAGATTCGGATGGTCACGCTTCAGTCCATTCTGCCCTTTCTGGGCAAGGACAACTGGATGTGCTCTATAGACCTTCAAGATCGTACTATCACATAAAGATTCACAGGCGCTCCAGAAGGTTTCTCCGCTTCGGCTAGGGACCAGTCATTACCAATTCAGAGCCCTGCCCTTTGGCCTCACTTTAGCCCCAGAGTGTTTACCAAATGCATGGCAGTGGTCACAGCTCATGTGGGGCGTCAAGGATTCCAGGTGTTTCCCTATTTGGACGACTGGCTCCTCTCCGCCACCACCAAGTGTCAGCTCCTTCAGTCCAGAGACTACACTCTACAGCTTTGCAGGAGTTTGGGAATTTCAGTAAACTTGAAAAATCTTCTCTGCTGCCTTGCCAATCTATCACCTTTATAGGCGCAGAATTAAACACCGTCAAAATGTTAGCCAGACTAACAGATCAAAGAATTCTGGACATCCAAAAATTTGTTCGGCTTCTTTTGCAAAGCAACAAGATCAAAGCCAGATTTATACTGAAGGTTCTAGGTCTTATGGCTGCGGCCATTGTTCTTCTACCACTGGCTCGCTTCCACATGCGTCTTCTGCAGTGGATGCTATTCACGCAGTGGTCATACCACAGTCTCCCGATGAGGCACGAAATCTTGGTAACACAGTCGTGCCGAGCTCATCTGAACTGGTGGATATCTTCCCCTCTTCTTCATCAGGGCCAACCCTTTATTCCCCCTCCTCCAGTTGCCACGGTCACTACGGATGCCTCTCTGATCGGGTGGGGGGGGGATTATCAGGACAGGATGGTCCACGGGACGTGGCAACCCATAGAATACCATCTGCACATAAATGTCCTGGAGATGAGAGCAGTGCTTTTAACGTTGCAAGCCCTCAACGACTTTCTTCCCACGGGGACTATTGCAGTACAAACGGACAACATGTCCATAGTCTGGTACATCAACAAGCAGGGCGGGACCAGGTCCTATCCGTTATGTTGAGAAGCTCTCAGACTTTGGCAGTGGGCGATCTCTTCTCAGCGGTTTCTGATAGCAACGCACATCCCCGGCAGGTCCAACCTATTAGCGGACAGGCTGAGCAGATCCATTCTGATGCCTCATGAGTGGTCTCTCAATCAATCTGTAGTGGATCAGATTTTTCTGAAGTGGGGCACTCCTTGTTGCGATCTTTTTGCTACTCCTCAAAACAAGTGCCCCGATTTCTTCACTCTCTTTCCCCTTCCAGGCCAACCCTTGAGAGACTCTCTAACCCAGGATTGGCCCCGGGGACTTCTGTACGCTTTTCCTCCTTTTCCCTTGATTCCACAAGTCATTCAGAAAGCCACCATTTTGAGAGCCAAGTTGATCCTCATTGCCCCATATTGGCCTTGACAAATTTGGTTTCCGTCTCTGCATCGTCATCTTCTGGTGCAGCCCTGGCATCTGGACCCAGTTCCGGATCTCTTGATCCACCAATCGGGTCAGCAGCACCGGGCCATTCATTCTCTCAACCTCACTGCTTGGTTGCTCCACTTCCTACCCTAGCCAGGCTACCAATGATTTCAGACTCAGTCAGAGACATTTTAGTCTCTTCCTTGAAGTCGTCCACTAGGACTGCATATGCTAGCAAGTGGCGACGTTTTTCTATTTGGGCGAATTCCAGAAATATTGACCCCTTTACTGCTCCTGTACATTCGGTTTTAGACTTCCTGGCGGAGGTTTTTCATTCAGGATCCTCGTCATCTACAGTCAAAGTTCAACTGGCTGCTATTTCTAAGTATCATGTTGGCCTGCATGACAATAACATTATGTCTCATAGGTTATGCAAGGCCTTTCTCAGAGGAGTTTTCCTCCTAAAACCACCTATAAAGCATCCTCCTCCGCAATGGGATCTGAACTTAATGTTGGCATCCTTGATACTGCCTCCCTTCGAACCGTCTGCTTCATGTTCTTTGAAGTTATTGACCTGGAAAACTATATTTTTACTGGCTGTCACTTCTGCAAGAAGGGTTTCGAGATTCAAGCTCTCTGCATTCGTTCCCCTTATTTGGTTTTTCATAAGGACAGGGTATCATTAAGAACTAACCCTTCCTTTCTTCCCAAAGTCGTATCTCAAACCAACTTTAACCAATCTATAGACCTACCAGTCTTTTTCCCAAACTATTCCGACAGAGCTGAACAGAAACTGCATTTTTTGGATGTCCATCGTCAGCTCAGGTACTATTTGCATAGAACTAAACAATTCAGAAAATCGGACCAATTATTTGTCTCCTATGCAGAAAACAGGATAGGTCTTCCAGTATCTAAAGTGACCTTATCCAGATGGTTGACTTCCACTATTTCCTATGTATACTCTCTCAGGGGCAAACAGCTATTTTCTAAGCCTAAAGCACACTCAACCAGGAGTCTATCCACTTCTGCAGCTTTTCAGGATAGACTACCCATTGATACCATTTGTGCAGCAGCTACTTGGGCCACGCCTCATACCTTTGTTTCTCATTACAAGTTGGACTTGGTCTCTAGAGATAGGGCCAGTTTGGTTCCACAGTTCTCAAGAGTCTGTTCCATTGAGCCACCGGGATACAGGTGCTAGGGGCCTTGGTCCCATCCAGCAAGAATGAAGGCGAGATTGACAACTTAACATTTAGAAGTTATGTACCTACCATAACGTTCCATGTTAGTTGTCTTCTCTCGCCTTCTTTCTTGCATCCCTCCCTCCTTCCCCCTGGCCTGGACAGATCTTGGAGAGTTCCTATTAGATTGTTTCCTCCGGTACGTTGTTAGGAGGATTTCTTTTAGGAACCATTGTTCCTAATTCTCTTAGGATAGTCTTTAGCAGGGTAAGTTAGCTACCAAACGAGATCTGAGGTAGTTCCGCCTTGCATCATGGGATATAGGGTTGCCTCGAGCTGGTAAAAGGAGTTCTCGAGCTAAAGCAAGTGCCGAGTCGGAGCCGAGGATCGGCTCCGAACCCATCCAGCAAGAAAGAAGGCGAGAGAAGACAACTAACATGGAACGTTATGGTAGGTACATAACTTCTAATTCTGAGTTGAAACCACTCCTCCAGTGATATATAGGCTGCTCAAAGCTCACCACTCTCACTGATGAGCAGAGAAGCTTCCTTCTATCTTAGTAAGTTCTGGGCAACACAGAAACTACAAAACAGCCCAGAATTCAGCAAAATCTGAAAAACGGACCCTACTGGTTATAGGAAGGTGGGAAATGAGTAGAGAGATAGGATTTTTTTTTTTTCAAAAATGAAAACAGATACAGTAAAATTAATACTTTTAAAGCAGAAAAATGGCTATCACACGAGTGTGTAGCCCTCAACAATTCAACAGTTGAAAAACACTTAAAAATGATCAAAGTGCAAACAGTATCAGAATTAAAAAAAAATGTTCAAATAAGCTGCAAAGTTAATAAAAAATGCTCTGAGTAGTGCGAATAGCAAAAATAAGCAATAAAAAGCAAAACAGAGGTATTTAATCCACTCATAATCTCCATTTTCTCTCTCTGCTGCTGTAGAACTATGCAGGACACCCAGGCAGGATATTGCTGAGGTAATACAAGCTCAAAAACTGTGCAAACATGGATTTTTAAACATAAAAATGAAAGGGATAGAAATACCCCAAAATGGCCAATAAAACTACAGATTCTGAGCTGAAACCACTCCTCCAGCAACAGATAGGCTGCTCAAAGCTCACCACTCTCACTGATGAACAGAGAAGCTTCCTTCTATCTTAGTAAGGTCTAGGGAACACAGAAACTACAAAACAGCCCAGCATTCAGCAAAATCTGAAAACCGGACTCTACTGGTTATAGAAAGGTGGGAAACAAGTAGAGAAATAGGATTTTTTTTTGTTTTTTGTTTTTTTAAAAATTAAAACAGATACAGTAAAACAAACACTTTTAAAGCAGAAAAATGGCTATCGCACTTGAGTGTGTAGCCCTCAGCAGTTCAACAGTTGAAAAACATTTAAAAACCATCAGTAAAGTGTAGACAGTATCAGAATTCAAAAAAAGTTCAAATAAGTTGCAAAGTTAATAAAAAATGCTCAGAATACTGTGGCCAGTGAAAATAAGCAACAGAAAGCAAACCAGAGGTACTTAACCCACTCAATGTCTCCCTTTTCTCCCTCTGCTGCTGTAGAACTCTGCAGGACACCCAGGCAGGATATTGCTGAGGTAATACAAGTGCAAAAACTGTGCAAACATGGATTTTTAAACATAAAAATGAAAGGGATAGAAATACCCGAAAATGGCCAATAAAACTACAGATTCTGAGCTGAAACCACTCCTCCAGCAACAGATAGGCTGCTCAAAGCTCACCACTCTCATTGATGAACAGAGAAGCTTCCTTCTATCTTAGTAAGGTCTGGGGAACACAGAAACTACAAAACAGCCCAGCATTCAGCAAAATCTAAAAACCGGACTCTACTGGTTATAGAAAGGTGGGAAACAAGTAGAGAAATAGGATTTTTTTTTTGTTTTTTTTTTTTCAAAAATTAAAACAGATACAGTAAAACAAACACTTTTAAAGCAGAAAAATGGCTATCGCACTTGAGTGTGTAGCCCTCAGCAGTTCAACAGTTGAAAAACATTTAAAAACCATCAGTAAAGTGCAGACAGTATCAGAATTCAAAAAAAGTTCAAATAAGTTACAAAGTTAATAAAAAATGCTCAGAATACTGTGGCCAGTGAAAATAAGCAACAAAAAGCAAAACAGAGGTACTTAACCCACTCAATGTCTCCCTTTTCTCCCTCTGCTGCTGTAGAACTCTGCAGGACACCCAGGCAGGATCTTGCTGAGGTAATACAAGCGCAAAAAAAGCGCAAACACAGGTTCTTAAAAGTAAGACGAAAGGGATAGAAATAGCCCAAAATGGCCAATAAAACTACAGATTCTGAGCTAAAACCACTCTTCCAGCGACAGAAAGGCTGCTCAAAGCTCACCACTCTCACTGATGAGCAGAGAAGCTTCCTTCTATCTTAGTAAGGTCTGGGCAACACAGAAACTACAAAACAGCCCAGAATTCAGCAAAATCTGAAAACCGGACTCTACTGGTTATAGGAAGGTGGGAAACGAGTAGAGAGATAGGATTTTTTTTCAAAAATGAAAACAGATACAGTAAAATTAATACTTTTAAAGCAGAAAAATGGCTATCACATGAGTGTGTAGCCCTCAACAGTTCAACAGTTGAAAAACACTTAAAAATTATCAAAGTGCAAACAGTATCAGAATAAAAAAACTGTTCAAATAAGCTGCAAAGTTAATAGAAAATGCTCGGAGTAGTGCAAATAGCAAATATAAGCAATAAAAAGCAAAACAGAGGTACTTAATCCACTTGTAGTCTACATTTTCTCTCTCTGCTGCTGTAGAACTATGCAGGACACCCAGGCAGGATATTGCTGAAATAATACAAGCGCAAAAACTGTGCAAACATGGATTTTTAAACAGAAAAATGAAAGGGATAGAAATACCCCAAAATGGCCAATAAAACTACAGATTCTGAGCTGAAACCACTCCTCCAGCAACAGATAGGCTGCTCAAAGCTCACCACTCTCACTGATGAACAGAGAAGCTTCCTTCTATCTTAGTAAGGTCTGGGGAACACAGAAACTACAAAACAGCCCAGAATTCAGCAAAATCTGAAAACCGGACTCTACTGGTTATAGAAAGGTGAGAAACAAGTAGAGAAATAGGATTTTTTTTTTTTCAAAAATTAAAACAGATACAGTAAAACAAACACTTTTAAAGCAGAAAAATGGCTATTGCACTTAAGTGTGTAGCCCTCAGCAGTTCAACAGTTGAAAAACATTTAAAAACTATCAGTAAAGTGCAGACAGTATCAGAATTAAAAAAAAGTTCAAATAAGTTGCAAAGTTAATAAAAAATGCTCAGAATACTGTGGCCAGCGAAAATAAGCAATAAAAAGCAAAACAGAGGTACTTAACTCACTCAAAGTCTCCCTTTTCTCTCTCTGCTGCTGTGGAACTCTGCAGGACACCCAGGCAAGATCTTGCTGAGGTAATACAAGCACAAAAAAAGCGCAAACACGGGTTCTTAAAAGTAAGATGAAAGGGATAGAAATAACCCAAAATGGCCAATAAAACTACAGATTCTGTGCTAAAACCACTCTTCCAGCGACAGATAGGCTGCTGAATGCTCACCACTCTCACTGATGAACAGAGACGCTTCCTTCTTTCTTAGTAAGGTCTGGGCAACACAGAAACTACAAAACAGCCCAGAATTCAGCAAAATCTGAAAACTGGACTCTACTGGTTATATAATCTGGGAAACGAGTAGAGAGATAGGATTTTTTTTTTTGGGGGGGGGGGTTGGGGTTTTTTTTTCAACAATTAAAATAGATATAGTAAAACAAACACCTTTAAAGCAGAAAAATGGCTATCACACTTGAGTGTGTAGCCCTCAACAGTTCAAATATTGCTCTTACAAATTTGGAAAGTTAATAGAATAACAGGTTTTGCATCAGCATGAATTTTCTGAAGGGTATGAAGTCTGAAACACAAATCTCTATCATTATTTTCTAACTTCAATCTTTAATGATTCGCCACTAATTTGCCAGAAAAACCACAATTGTATGAAAAATCAGCCACAAATATGAGGCAAAAATCTAGACATTCTGCGAAAATCTGTACTGTTGAGAGGTATGCAGCACTGTCTGGTTAAGCTGCATGCTTAGAGTCACACAGTAGGCAAATAAAGGTGGAAGGACTCAAACCTGCTCAAGAACACACAATCTGTGCCAGTGTTCTCAGTAAAGACAATAAAAGAACTCAATGGGCCCAATGAAGGAAGTATAAACTGCAATTTTTTTAAGATAAAAAAATCAACAAGACATACGTTTTTACACAAAGTATAATGTATGAAACCAGAGCAAAGCTAATGAAACACTTAAATAGTAATGATCGCACAATTATATCTTAAGCTCTGGAATTTAAACTTTCCATTCAGCATACCACTATTGATCTAAGCACAGGTTTTATGCTAATCTGACTATTAACGCCAGGAGTGGTATCTACTTTTAAAGTATCTAGATTCACATTTCTCAGTTTCTGAAATCAGATCCCTTCCACTTCTAGTTTCAAAGCCAATCTCCAGCACTACAAACCTGAATTCATGTGCGTTGTCTGAGTCAAAAATTTGTATACAAAATGAATTAGTCATGATTTTTCTCCTAACATCTAACATATTTCCCCTATGTGGACATTCAACATTCTGTTGGACTTTCATACATAAAATGCATTATATACTATGCAGTCAGATAAAAATATTTTTGAGTCAGTATCAGAAAATACTTTGAAACAGTATTGCTTATTTGTGACAGAGTGAATAAATGCCTCCTTTCAATATATCATATTGCAACATTGCGATCTTTGACATGGTGTGGTGCCAACCTTCTGACTCATTCTGTTCTTCAATATATAAACCCCTGACTACAGGAAGCAGCTTATTAATAGCTGAAAGCCTTAATCCTCTGTACAGTTAGCAGTTAATCAGCTGGATCTGATCATGTGTAAGTTGAAAACTGGTGAGTCCATCTCTTATAAAATTTTAGATAGTCAGTCCCTTGGGGCTGAATGCAGTTGTATTTGCCATTGTTCAGAATTTAATGAATCTGATTCAGCAACAATGTGGTTAATGGAGGACACATTCTTGTAAAGGTGAAATGTGCCATCAATTATATTTTATTCTTTGATTTCTTATGGCTGCTGATGGCTCAATTAATGTGCCTTTTTTACACTGCTTGATAGCAGGGAGGTCTCTCAAGGAATATAATGTTATGTGGAATTTAAAGTTTGGACTGTTTCAGACTATTGGAGTCCATTCACAGTCTGCTGTCTCTAATTATGAGCATGTAACAATAAACAGCGTTACTAGAAACTTGCTGCAGTTAGTGGTGGTGCGGTAGCGTTGTCACCTCACAGCAAGACGTTGTCCCGTTCGATTCTCAGCTAGAGCGTCTTCTGTGTGGAGGCGTGCATGAATGGGTGTGTCTTCATTGAAGATTGTGCATCAGGGCTGGTAACTCGGCACGTAAAAATCCACTACCGCTGTGGCGACCCCTAACCGGGATAAGCCGAAGGACACAACAACTAGAAACTTGCCGGAGAGTGTGTTGAGCAGATGGAAAGAGTACTTTGAGGGGCTGATGAATGAAGAGAATGAGAGGGAGAGAAGGTTGGATGATGTGAGGATAGTGAATCATGAAGTGCAGTGGATTAGCAAGGAGGAAGTAAGGATAGCTATGAAGAGGATGAAGAACGGAAAGGCTGTTGGTCCAGATGACATACCTGGGGAAGCATGGAGGTGTTTAGGTGAAATGGCAGTGGAGTTTTTAACTAGATTGTTTAATGAACCCTTGGAAAGTGAGAGGATGCCTGAAGAATGGAGAAAAAGTGTCTTGGTACCGATTTTTAAGAATAAGGGTGATGTGCAGAGCTGTAGTAACTACAGAGGGATTAAATTAATCGGTGTTGATGGAGAAGTACAGAGAATGTCAAAAGGAGTTGCATTGTGTCTGTGGATTTAGAGAAAACATATGACAGGGTGCCTAGACAGGAGTTGTGGTATTGTATGAGGAAGTCGGGAGTGTCAGAGAAGTATGTAAGAGTGGTACAGGATATGTACGAGGGTAGTGTGACAGCGGTGAGGTCTGCGGTGGGAGTGACAGATGCGTTTAAGGTGGAGGTGGGATTACATCAAGGTTCAGCCCTGAGCCCTTTCTTATTTGTAATGGTGATGGACAGGTTGACAAACGAGATCAGACAGGAGTCCCCGTGGACTATGATGTTTGTAGATGACATTGTGATCTGTAGTGAGAGCAGGGAACAGGTAGAGGAGGCCCTGGAGAGGTGGAGATATGCTCTACAGAAAAGAGGAATGAAGGTCAGCCGGACTAAGACAGAATATATGTGTGTGAATGAGAGGGAGTATAGAGAAATGGTGAGGATGCAGGGAGTAAAGGTGGTGAAGGTGGATGAGTTTAAATACTTAGGATCAACAATTCAGAGTAATGGTGAGTGTGGAAGAGAGGTGAAGAAGAGAGTACAGGCAGGATGGAGTGGGTGGAGAAGAGTGTCAGGAGTGATTTGTGACAGACGAGTACCAGTAAGAGTGAAAAGAAAGGTCTACAGGAGGGTAGTGAGACCAGCTATGTTATATGGGTTGGTGACAGTGGCATTGACAAAAAGGAAGGAGTCAGAGCTTGACGTGGCAGAGTTGAAGATATTAAGATTTGCATTGGGTGTGACGAGGATGGACAGGATTAGGAATAAGTATATTAGAGGGTCAGCCCAGGTTGGAAGGTTTGGAGACAAAGCCAGAGAGGCAAGATTACATTGGTTTGGACGTGCTGAGGAGGGATGCAGAGTATATTGGGAAAAAGATGCTAAGGATGAAGCTGCCAGGTAACAGGAAAAGAGGAAGGCCTAAGATAAGGTTTATGGATGTGGTGAGAGAGGACATGCAGGTGGTTGGTGTGACAGAGCAAGATGCAGAGGACAGGAAGACATGGAAAAAGTTGATCTGCTGTGGCGACCCCTGACGGCAGCAGCCGAAAGAAAAAGACTAGAAACTTGCCTTCAACTAAAACCAAGTGTTGCTTCTTCCATTTTACACAGAATTTGTGGTGGAAGGTATAAGCTTTTTATAGATTATCTGCACTATATGAGTATTTTGTCATTTTTCAGATATTCAGGAAACTTATTACCCGATTTTTAATGTCTGAGATTTAGATTGCTTTAAGAGGTTTAAAACAAGTTTCCCTTCTAATGGTGCTCCATTGTGAAATATTTTGAATAGTATTAAGTTTATAGGCTTTAATTAAATTTAGTACTACATTTGTGAGTACAAGTTTCAACTTGTATTCTCAATTTGTTTATGGGGTGTGGCTGAGCTTCTGAAGTATTCATTGTTTCACACTCTAAATATAGTGGAAGAGTGGGACCTGCCTGTCGGGTGTTTAATTTTTTGATATTTGCATCATAATGCAAACATTAATGTAGCATCATAGGTTCATAGGTTGATACTAAGCCAAGTGCCCTTGTTGGCCATTTTAAGCCTAGCCAATTATTCCATTTGAGAATGAGCATTGCACCTTGTGTCTGTAAGGTAGTCACCTTAACCATTATGCCAAGTGCCAACCCCAAAGTAGGACTGAGGAGGGAAAAAAGTATGACTGAGAATGTGAGACTAAACCTATCAGGAAGAATTATTTATCAAATGAACATAATAAATATTTAAATGAATTGGAATGTCTTAGTCAAGCCCTTGATCATAAAGAAGTTTATTCAGTTATGGATGTCATCAAGGCACTATTTCAATGTGAATACCAGGACTTTGATGTATTGGTTGTCTTGCACATTTTCATTTTATTAAAATGGTACATGTGTTTTGAAACATTTACGGACTTTTTTGCATTGGTGTATTGTTTGTTTCACTTCCTAATCTTTCTGTATCTGGACAATGCTAAAAGTCTTATTTTGGTCATGTGGTCTGTGGTTTGTCATTACATTCTTTTAGCATTGTCCATGGCTTTTGATGAGCTGAATATTTAATTAGATCTGCAGGTTCTGTGACTGATTGACGTTTTTGTTCAACTATTTGTGTTCTGGCAATTACTGTATTTAACAAAATGATATATACTCATTTATAACTTTTTCTGCCCCCCCCCCAAATAGGCACCATCCAATAGGCAAACCCAGTTAAAAATAACAACAACAACAATAAATAATAATAACCCTGCAGTGCAATCCAGAAATAGTTACATTTTCAGGTTTTGTTTTTCTTCATTCATTCACATCTGATTATCATCTCCTGGTCATGCCACTGTACCAGAAACTCCTCTCTGCAGTCCCCTTTCCTTATCTCTGCTCTCATGCTATACCTAAGGCATGATCGTTTGGGTAGCTTGGCTTTGTTTCTGCTGTGCTGGGTGATACCAAACTATTTAGACTACTGTTAACAACGTAAATAAACCAACCTCAGTGCCTGCATTCCTCCTCCTTCCAAGTGCTAGTCCCTTCATCACCAATGACAGACTCCCTGTCCATCTCAGGGGAAACTTGTTAGGCCTATTACCAGGGCCATTCTTCAGTTTATAATCTTAAGTGTCTTGCTAGGATATCCCTTTCATGGCTGCATTCCTCATTTTACAGTATACTCTAAAAGAGGGGAAACATTACAAATGGACCTATAGAGCCTCACTTTTCTTAAAGCCTGTAGAATAATAGGATTACTGACTGTGTAAATGTACCTAAAGCTGGCACTCATTAATGGGGGGGTGAAGCCATGGGTAATGCCATGGTTAAAGAAAAGAATTCTGAGGCTGGGACTAATGCCATATTCAAAATGTAGGATATATGTATATTATTCTCTTCCTGTTTGTCTTTCTATAAGCAGAGTATTGTTTTTATGACTAGAAGAATGTGTGACCTTTTGTCTTTCTGAATATCAAAGAATAGTGAATGTCTTTTGTAGTGTTTTGGCCCTCCAGACTTGCAGTCTTCTCTTGTTAATGTAGCAAACAAATGTGAAATACCAAGAACTATCATTCTAATGGGATATAATTACTATAATCTCTAATGGATTTAATGTTTGCATATCATTAAGACACCAGGGTAGAAAGCAGTTGTGGATGTGTATTGAAAATCTTCCCATGGTTACTATGAAGAGTAAGAGAACTGCTTTTACTACTTGCTTTCTGCAGGAAGAAGATGATAATTTCATGGACATTGGGGTCAGAGGAAGCTACACCTAATATAACTCTGTATGCTATAAAAAGAGGATAGATACTATCTTGACTTGTCACTGTGATCATCCATTTGGATGTATTTTATTTATCTAAGTTATCATTATGGCACATGTTGTAGTAAGCAATAGTTAGAGAACTTGATATCTGGAATTTAGTTTTTACTGTATGCACCCTGTCTATTTTTTATTGCATTTTATTTTATTTCCCTGTCTGTGCCAACCTACTGATAATATTTTACTCTGTATCTGTACTGTTCTATTTCTATTTAAATAAAGTTCATTTAAACTTTTCTGGCTAGCATGTATGTTTTTTATACACTGATATTTACCTGAGAAGATGGTGATTATTATTTATACTATTGGTTATGAAGATGTGTAACAGATCTCCCATTAGATTGCTTAAGGCTTACTACCAGTGAAAGAAATATTAATTGGTGTATTTCATATCTGGATTGATTGAATAGCAACAAACACCTTTAAAGCAGAAAAATGGCTATCACTCTTGCGTGTGTAGCCCTCCACAGTTTAAATATTGCTCTTACAAATTTGGAAAGTTGATAGAATAACAGGTTTTGCATTAGCATGAATTTTCTGAAGGGTATGAAGTCTGAAACACAAATCTCTATCATTATTTTTTAACTTCAGTCTTTAATGATTCGCCACTAATTTGCCAGAAAAAACACAATTTTATGAAAAATCTGCCACAAATATGAGGCAAAAATCTGGACATTCTGCAAAAATCTGTACAGTTGAGAGGTACGCAACACTGTCTGGTTAAGCTGCATGCTTAGAGTCACACAGTAGGCAAATAAAGGTGGAAGGACTCAAACCTGCTCAAGAACACACAATCTGTGCCAGTGTTCTCAGTAAAGACAATAAAAGAACTCAATGGGCCCAATGAAGGAAGTATAAACTACAATTTTTTTAAGATAAAAAATCAACAAGACATACGTTTTTACACAATGTATAATGTATGAAACCAGAGCAAAGCTAATGAAACACTTAAATAGTAATAATCGCACAATTATATCTTAAGCTCTGGAATTTAAACTTTCCATTCAGCATACCACTATTGACTTAAGCACAGATTTTATGCTAATCTGACTATTAACGCCAGGAGTGGTATCTACTTTTAAAGTATCTAGATTCACATTTCTCAGTTTCTGTAATCAGATCCCTTCCACTTCCAGTTTCAAAGACAATCTCCAGCACTACAAACCTGAATTCATGTGCGTTGTCTGAGTCAAAAATTTGTATACAAAATGAATTAGTCATGATTTTTCTCCTAACATCTAACATATTTCCCCTATGTGGACATTCAACATTCTGTTGGACTTTCATACATAAAATGCATTATATACTATGCAGTCAGATAAAAATATTTTTGAGTCAGTATCAGAAAATACTTTGAAACAGTATTGCTCATTTGTTACAGGGTGAATAAACACCTCCTTTCAATATATCATATTGCAACATTGCGATCTTTGACATGGTGTGGTGCCAGCCTTCTGACTCATTCTGTTCTTCAATATATAAACCCCTGACTACAGGAAGCAGCTTATTAATAGCTGAAAGCCTTAATACTCTGTGCAGTTAGCAGTTAATCAGCTGGATCTGATCATGTGTAAGTTGAAAACTGGTGAGTCCATCTCTTATAAAATTTTAGATAGTCAGTCCCTCGGGGCTGAATGCAGTTGTATTTGCCATTGTTCAGAATTTAATGAATCTGATTCAGCAACAGTGTGGTTAATGGAGGACACGTTCTTGTGAAGGTGAAACGTGCCATCAATTATATTTTATTCTTTGATTTCTTATGGCTGCTGATGGCTCAATTAATGTGCCTTTTTTACACTGCTTGATAGCAGGGAGGTCTCTCAAGGAATATAATGTTATGTGGAATTTAAAGTTTGGACTGTTTCAGACTATTGGAGTCCATCCACAGTCTGCTGTCTCTAATTATGAGCATGTAACAATAAACAGCGTTACTAGAAACTTGCTGCAGTTAGTGGTGGTGCGGTAGCATTGTCGCCTCACAGCAAGACGTTGTCCCATTTGATTCTCAGCTAGAGCGTCTTCTGTGCGGAGGCTTGCATGAATGGGTGTGCCTTCATTGAAGATTGTGCATCAGGGCTGGTAACTCGGCACGTAAAAATCCACTACCGCTGTGGCGACCCCTAACTGGGATAAGCCGAAGGACACAACAACTAGAAACTTGCCGGAGAATGTGTTGAGCAGATGGAAAGAGTACTTTGAGGGGCTGATGAATGAAGAGAATGAGAGGGAGAGAAGGTTGGATGATGTGAGGATAGTGAATCATGAAGTGCAGTGGATTAGCAATGAGGAAGTAAGGATAGCTATGAAGAGGATGAAGAACGGAAAGGCTGTTGGTCCAGATGACATACCTGGGGAAGCATGGAGGTGTTTAGGTGAAATGGCAGTGGAGTTTTTAACTAGATTGTTTAATGAACTCTTGGAAAGTGAGAGGATGCCTGAGGAATGGAGAAAAAGTGTCTTGGTACTGATTTTTAAGAATAAGGGTGATGTGCAGAGCTGTAGTAACTACAGAGGGATTAAATTAATCGGTGTTGATGGAGAAGTATAGAGAATGTCAAAAGGAGTTGCATTGTGTCTTTGTGGATTTAGAGAAAGCATATGACAGGGTGCCTAGAGAGGAGTTGTGGTATTGTATGAGGAAGTCGGGAGTGTCAGAGAAGTATGTAAGAGTGGTACAGGATATGTACGAGGGTAGTGTGACAGCGGTGAGGTCTGCGGTGGGAGTGACAGATGCATTTAAGGTGGAGGTGGGATTACATCAAGGTTCAGCTCTGAGCCCTTTCTTATTTGTAATGGTGATGGACAGGTTGACAGACGAGATCAGACAGGAGTCCCCGTGGACTATGATGTTTGTAGATGACATTGTGATCTGTAGTGAGAGCAGGGAACAGGTAGAGGAGACCCTGGAGAGGTGGAGATATGCTCTAGAGAAAAGAGGAATGAAGGTCAGCAGGACTAAGACAGAATATATGTGTGTGAATGAGAGGGAGTATAGAGGAATGGTGAGGATGCAGGGAGTAGAGGTGGTGAAGGTGGATGAGTTTAAATACTTGGGATAAACAATTCAGAGTAATGGTGAGTGTGGAAGAGAGGTGAAGAAGAGAGTACAGGCACGATGGAGTGGGTGGAGAAGAGTGTCAGGAGTGATTTGTGACAGACGAGTACCAGTAAGAGTGAAAAGAAAGGTCTACAAGAGGGTAGTGAGACCAGCTATGTTATATGGGTTGGTGACAGTGGCATTGACAAAAAGGCAGGAGTCAGAGCTTGACGTGGCAGAGTTGAAGATGTTAAGATTTGCATTGGGTATGACGAGGATGGACAGGATTAGGAATAAGTATATTAGAGGGCCAGCCCAGGTTGGAAGGTTTGGAGACAAAGCCAGAGAAGCAAGATTACATTGGTTTGGACATGTGCTGAGGAGGGATGCAGAGTATATTGGGAAAAAGATGCTAAGGATGAAGCTGCCAGGTAACAGGAAAAGAGGAAGGCCTAAGATAAGGTTTATGGATGTGGTGAGAGAGGACATGCAGGTGGTTGGTGTGACAGAGCAAGATGCAGAGGACAGGAAGACATGGAAACAGTTGATCTGCTGTGGCGACCCCTGACGGGAGCAGCCGAAAGAAGAAGAAGACTAGAAACTTGCCTTCAACTAAAACCAAGTGTTGCTTCTTCCATTTGACACAGAATTTGTGGTGGAAGGTACAAGCTTTTTATAGATTATCTGCACTATATGAGTATTTTGTCATTTTTCAGATATTCAGGAAACTTATTACCCGATTTTTAATGTCTGAGATTTAGATTGCTTTAAGAGGTTTAAAACAAGTTTCCCTTCTAATGGTGCTCCATTGTGAAATATTTTGAATAGTATTAAGTTTATAGGCTTTAATTAAATTTAGTACTACATTTGTTAGTACAAGTTTCAACTTGTATTCTCAATTTGTTTATGGGGTGTGGCTGAGCTTCTGAAGTATTCATTGTTTCACACTCTAAATATAGTGGAAGAGTGGGACCTGCCTGTCGGGTGTTTAATTTTTTGATATTTGCATCATAATGCAAACATTAATGTAGCATCATAGGTTCATAGGTTGATACTAAGCCAAGCGCCCTTGTTGGCCATTTTAAGCCTAGCCAATTATTCCATTTGAGAATGAGCATTGCACCTTGTGTCTGTAAGGTAGTCACCTTAACCATTACGCCAAATGCCAACCCCAAAGTAGGACTGAGGAGGGAAAAAAAGTATGACTGAGAATGTGAGACTAAACCTATCAGGAAGAATTATTTATCAAATGAACATAAGAAATATTTAAATGAATTGGAATGTCTTAGTCAAGCCCTTGATCATAAAGAAGTTTATTCAGTTATGGATGTCATCAAGGCACTATTTCAATGTGAATACCAGGACTTTGATGTATTGGTTGTCTTGCACATTTTCATTTTATTACTTTGGTACATGTGTTTTGAAACATTTACGGACTTTTTTGCATTGGTGTATTGTTTGTTTCACTTCCTAATCTTTCTGTATCTGGACAATGCTAAAAGTCTTATTTTGGTCATGTGGTCTGTGGTTTGTCATTACATTCTTTTAGCATTGTCCATGGCTTTTGATGAGCTGAATATTTAATTAGATCTGCAGGTTCTGTGACGGATTGACGTTTTTGTTCAACTATTTGTGCTCTGGCAATTATTGTATTTAACAAAATGATATATACTCATTTATAACTTTTTCTGCCCCCCAAATAGGCACCATCCAATAGGCAAACCCAGTTAAAAATAACAACAACAACAATAAATAATAATAACCCTGCAGTGCAATCCAGAAATAGTTACATTTTCAGGTTTTGGTCTTCTTCATTCACTCACATCTGATTATCATCTCCTGGTCATGCCACTGTACCAGAAACTCCTCTCTGCAGTCCCCTTTCCTTATCTCTGCTCTCATGCTATACCTAAGGCATGATCGTTTGGGTAGCTTGGCTTTGTTTCTGCTGTGCTGGGTGATACCAAACTATTTAGACTACTGTTAACAACGTAAATAAATCAACCTCAGTGCCTGCATTCCTCCTCCTTCCAAGTGCTAGTCCCTTCATCACCAATGACAGACTCCCTGTCCATCTCAGGGGAAACTTGTTAGGCCTATTACCAGGGCCATTCTTCAGTTTATAATCTTAAGTGTCTTGCTAGGATATCCCTTTCATGGCTGCATTCCTCATTTTACAGTATACTCTAAAAGAGGGGAAACATTACAAATGGACCTATAGAGCCTCACTTTTCTTAAAGCCTGTAGAATAATAGGATTACTGACTGTGTAAATGTACCTAAAGCTGGCACTCATTAATGGGGGGGGTGAAGCCATGGGTAATGCCATGGTTAAAGAAAAGAATTATGAGGCTGGGACTAATGCCATATTCAAAATGTAGGATATATGTATATTATTCTCTTCCTGCTTGCCTCTACAAGCAGAGTATTGTTTTTATGACTAGAAGAATGTGCCACAAATATGAGGCAAAAATCTGGACATTCTGCAAAAATCTGTACAGTTGAGAGGTATGCAGCACTGTCTTGTTAAGTTGCATGCTTAGAGTCACACAGTAGGCAAATAAAGGTGGAAGGACTCAAACCTGCTCAAGAACACACAATCTGTGCCAGTGTTCTCAGTAAAGACAATAAAAGAACTCAATGGGCCCAATGAAGGAAGTAAAAACTACAATTTTTTTAAGATAAAAAATCAACAAGACATACGTTTTTACACAATGTATAATGTATGAAACCAGAGCAAAGCTAATGAAACACTTAAATAGTAATAATCGCACAATTATATCTTAAGCTCTGGAATTTAAACTTTCCATTCAGCATACCACTATTGATCTAAGCACAGGTTTTATGCTAATCTGACTATTAACGCCAGGAGTGGTATCTACTTTTAAAGTATCTAGATTCACATTTCTCAGTTTCTGTAATCAGATCCCTTCCACTTCCAGTTTCAAAGACAATCTCCAGCACTACAAACCTGAATTCATGTGCGTTGTCTGAGTCAAAAATTTGTATACAAAATGAATTAGTCATGATTTTTCTCCTAACATCTAACATATTTCCCCTATGTGGACATTCAACATTCTGTTGGACTTTCATACATAAAATGCATTATATACTATGCAGTCAGATAAAAATATTTTTGAGTCAGTATCAGAAAATACTTTGAAACAGTATTGCTTATTTGTGACAGAGTGAATAAACACCTCCTTTCAATATATCATATTGCAACATTTGGATCTTTGACATGGTGTGGTGCCAACTTTCTGACTCATTCTGTTCTTTAACATACAAAACCCTGACTACAGGAAGCAGCTTATTAATAGCTGAAAGCCTTAATCCTCTGTGCAGTTAGCAGTTAATCAGCTGGATCTGATCATGTATAAGTTGAAAGCTGGTGAGTCCACCTCTTATAAAATTTTAGATAGTCCCTCAGGGCTGAATGCAGTAGTATTTGCCATTGTTCAGAATTTAATGAATATGATTCAGCAACCGTGTGGTTAATCAAGGACACATGTTTGTTTAAAGGTGAAATGTGCCATCAATTATATTTTATTCTTTGATTTCTTATGGCTGCTGATGGCTCAAGAAATGTACCTTTTTTACACTGCTTGATAGCAGGAAGGTCTCTCAAGGAATATAATGTTATGTGGAATTTACAATTTGGACTGCTTCAGACTATTGGAGTCCGTCCACAGTCTGCTGTCTCAAATTATGAGCATGTAACAATAAACAGCGTTACTAGAAACTTGTCTTCAACTAAAACCAAGTGTTGCTTCTTCCATTTTACACAGAATTTGTGGTGGAAGGTACAAGCGTTTTATTGATTATCTGCACTATATGAGTATTTTGTTATTTTTCAGATATTCAGGAATTATTGTCTGAGATTTAGATTGCTTTAAGAGGTTTAAAACAAGTTTCCCTTCTAATGGTGCTCCATTGTGAAATATTTTGAATAGTTTTAAGTTTATAGGCATTTAATTAAATTTAGTATTAAATTTGTGAGTACAAGTTTCAACTTGTATTCTCAGTTTGTTTATGGAGTGTGGCTGAGCTTCTGAAGTATTCATTGCTTCACACTCTAACTATAGTGGAAGAATGGGACCTGCCTGTCAGGTGTTTATTTTTTTGATATTTGCATCATAATGCAAACATTAATGTAGCATCATAGGTTCATAGGTTGATACTAAGCCAAGCGCCCTTGTTGGCCATTTTAAGCCTAGCCAATTATTCCATTTGAGAATGAGCATTGCACCTTGTGTCTGTAAGGTAGTCACCTTAACCATTACGCCAAATGCCAACCCCAAAGTAGGACTGAGGAGGGAAAAAAAGTATGACTGAGAATGTGAGACTAAACCTATCAGGAAGAATTATTTATCAAATGAACATAATAAATATTTAAATGAATTGGAATGTCTTAGTCAAGCCCTTGATCATAAAGAAGTTTATTCAGTTATGGATGTCATCAAGGCACTATTTCAATGTGAATACCAGGACTTTGATGTATTGGTTGTCTTGCACATTTTCATTTTATTAAAATGGTACATGTGTTTTGAAACATTTACGGACTTTTTTGCATTGGTGTATTGTTTGTTTCACTTCCTAATTTTTCTGTATCTGGACAATGCTAAAAGTCTTATTTTGGTCTTGTGGTCTGTGGTTTGTCATTACATTCTTTTAGCATTGTCCATGGCTTTTGATGAGCTGAATATTTAATTAGATCTGCAGGTTCTGTGACGGATTGACGTTTTTGTTCAACTATTTGTGCTTTGGCAATTATTGTATTTAACAAAATGATATATACTCATTTATAACTTTTTTTCTGCCCCCCCCCCAAATAGGCACCATCCAATAGGCAAACCCAGTTAAAAATAACAACAACAACAATAAATAATAATAACCCTGCAGTGCAATCCAGAAATAGTTACATTTTCAGGTTTTGTTTTTCTTCATTCATTCACATCTGATTATCATCTCCTGGTCATGCCACTGTACCAGAAACTCCTCTCTGCAGTCCCCTTTCCTTATCTCTGCTCTCATGCTATACCTAAGGCATGATCGTTTGGGTAGCTTGGCTTTGTTTCTGCTGTGCTGGGTGATACCAAACTATTTAGACTACTGTTAACAACGTAAATAAACCAACCTCAGTGCCTGCATTCCTCCTCCTTCCAAGTGCTAGTCCCTTCATCACCAATGACAGACTCCCTGTCTATCTCAGGGGAAACTTGTTAGGCCTATTACCAGGGCAATTCTTCAGTTCATAATCTTAAGTGTCTTGCTAGGATATCCCTTTCATGGTTGCTTTCCTCATTTTACAGTATACTCTAAAAGAGGGGAAACATTACAAATGGACATATAGAGCCTTGCTTTCCTTAAAGCCTGTAGAATAATAGGATTACTGACTGTGTAAATGTACCTAAAACTGGCACTCATTAATGCGGGTGTGAAACCATGGGTAATGTCATGGTTAAAGAAAATAATTATGAGGCTGGGACTAATGCCATGTTAAAAATGTAAGATATATGTATATTATTCTCTTCCTGCTTGCCTTTCTATAAGCAGAGTACTGTTCTTATGACTAGAAGAATGTGTGACCTTTTGTCTTTCTGAATATCAAAGAATAGTGAATGTCTTTTGTAGTGTTTTGGCCCTCCAGACTTGCAGTCTTCTCTTGTTAATGTAGCAAACAAATGTGAAATACCAAGAACTATCATTCTAATGGGATATAATTACTATAATCTCTAATGGATTTAATGTTTGCATATCATTAAGACACCAGGGTAGAAAGCAGTTGTGGATGTGTATTGAAAATCTTCCCATGGTTACTATGAAGAGTAAGAGAACTACTTTTAATACTTGCTTTCTGCAAAACAAGATGATAATTTCATGGACATTTGGGTCAGGGGAAAATACACCTAATATAACTCTGTTTGCTATAAAAAAGGATAGATACTATCTTGACTTGTCACTGTGATCATCCATTTGGAAACGTATTTTATTTATCTAACTTATCATTATGGTAAGCAATAGTTAGAGAACTTGATATCTGGAATTTAGTTTTTCTGCATGCACCCTGTCTATTTTTTTATTGCATTTTATTTTATTTCCCTGTCTGTGCCAACCAACTAATATTTTACTCTGTATCTGTTCTGTTTTATTTCTATTTAAATAAAGTTCATTTAAGCTATTCTGGCTAGCATGTACTTTTAACAAGAATGTTTATACATTGATATTTACCTGAGAAGATGGTGATTATTATTTATACTATTGGTTATGAAGATGTGTGGCAGATCTCCCATTAGATTGCTTAAGGCCTACTACCAATGAAAGAAATGTTAATTGGTGTATTTCATATTTGGATTGATTGAATAGTAACAGGTAATGCAAGTCTATGGATTTTCCAGTGTGGTGGCAGTATTTCTGTGGCAGAGAGAAGGCGGTGGATAATTGGAGAATTCTAAAAGTCTTTCTCAGGAATTTTGTGTGTGTGTGTGTGTGTGTGTGTGTGTGTGTGTGTGTGTGTGTGTGTGTGTGTGTGTGTGTGTGTGTGTGTATATATATATATATATACACATGTGAAAATAATACTTTGCATGAAAGGCAGTTACCTTGGATAGAGGGGCACTAGAAGATGCTGGTTTACAGACAGAGAGCAGTAAGACAGTGACCTGGGAGAACTTGGCCAAAGGCACAGCTTTGTAAGTGAACTGTATGCAGTTAAGTGTAGGTGTGGATGTCGGAAGCCCATACCCAGGAGAGCAGAGCATATTCTCTGTATGCTTTTAGAGCCAGGTTGTAGTTTATAAATTAATTATTGAAACAGGCTTGTGTGTACTTTCTTGCTATTACTTCACACTTGGTTGGCAGTGGTGGGATTTAAATCCCATTAGAGACAGCCATTTTGATGTTAGTGGGTGGCATCCTGCCATCTGGGTGTCACATTGGTGGTAATACTGCATTCCTGCCATCACGTTTAAGGTAGGGTTGCCAGCTCAGCATGACAGGAGTACAGGGATATTTTATATGCAGAATTGTTTTACTGGTCTAACCTTGTTGTTAAGATTAATATCTGTTGAAAGTTATATTAGACATGGTTAAAACATTTTGTTCAAAATTGATTTAAACTTTACATGTGAGATGAAAATGTGAAAATAAAACTTGAATTTTATCAGCAATAGAAGCAGTGAAATAATAAGCACTGAAGAATCACAATATGCTGGGTTATTCCTGTAAAATATGAAGTATATGGATCTAAATATGCTAATGAACAGCTACAGTTGGATACATTTAATATGGTGCACGTACTTCCTAGAAGTTCAGTCTGAATAAACACTTAACAGAGACTGCTAAAGTATGTCTATAGTACCTGTGTTAATTGCTCAGTATCTTGACAGACATCCAGATATTAAAATGTTGTCAGAAGTAGAGAAACATATTTGAAGAAGTTAAACATTTTTTTGTTTTCAAAAATGCATTTGTTTAAAAGCAAAAAAGTGTAACTCTAAGTGAAAAAAATTAAACTACAACCACCAGAAATTCTATCATCATAAGAAAATTTAGCTGAAAACTAGAAACTTTGGATGTATAATCGTAATGTACTCTGAACTGCAAGCACAATCACCAAGAAGCCTGAAAGGGTACAGTATCTCACATTTCTGCATATTTCTAGAGAAGAAGCCTTGAAAAAATATAACTCTTTTACATTTCTCAAAGAGGAGAAAGATAAAATAGCAACAACTGGAGAGAAGCTCAGTGTTATTATGAACCTAAAAGAACTTCATATTAATTCACCAGTTTTCTTTCCAAGGCTTCAAAGTCTTAAAGGAAATTTTGATGCTTACTTTACTGAGTTAATGAAACGAGTCAGGATTATGAATTTGGTGCGTTGCTAGTTTCATTAATAAAACTCAGAATAGTTTGTAATATAAGACATGCTCACACAAGGGCCAGACTAAAAGGAACAAAAATGACATTATACAAAAGCTGTGGAAGTATGCAGAGTTAGTGAAATTACTGGTACACAGTTAAAAGAACTAAGCAAGGTAATAGGTGTTGGTAAGATAAAAAGTAAGTTAAATAAAAAGGCAAAATTAGAAATAACTGAAAATATGTTTCAACAGTATTGGAGGCAAGAAAAACAATTCTTAAAGATATAAAAACAAAGATGTGATGAAAAGCATTATTCATCTTGTTGATCAGAATCATGAAAATGAATTACTTTTAGCACTTTTAAAATGAAAAATAATATTCATATGGAGAAATCTAAAAATACATTTAAAGCAGTGAGATGAGAATGCAAGTCAAACTTTTGGCACAAAATACAGAGAAATAATAACAGAGTGATGAATGTAAACTAGGCACTTATACTGATTGTAATACTATATCTTAAAATACTTTTGAAGTACGGAAATTAGAAGACACACACAAAAAAGCTGTACGAGTAATGTTAACATTTAGGGCACCAGGTATATTGTCAAAAGATATACATCTGCATCTATAAAATAAGAAGCAATTCTCCAAATGTTTTTGATTGTTTAGCTTTTGAGAAAATTTGAATGGTATAATTAATTCAAAATGTGAAAGAAAAGAGTGAATTATATACAGGTACAGTCACACAGTTAGAGATTTCTTGAATACTGTATAGAGCCATATCATATTTTCTAATTATATTGATTTATTTACTCATTTAAGAAGCAAATTAGGACAGCATCATATAAAATGAATCCTGTTGCTAAGCCACTGATACAAGCTCAAAGGATCAGGAGTAGAACAGAACAGGAACTGAAGGATATTGAAAGCTTAGGTGTTATCATAATACCTTTGCTGCCAAGTGCCAACACAATAGGAGAATATTGTGGTTACTGTTGAGACAAGATTTGCAATTTGAGTTGCTCTCCAAGGTCTGAATAAAACAATTAAAAGAGAATATTACCTGTTGTTTATAGTTAAATAATTGGTCTCAACTAAGTTATTCTCAGTAGTATATGCAAATAAGGGTTTCAGATAGATAAAGCTAGATGAAAACACACACACAGACACACACACATATATATGTATATATATATATATATATATATATATATATATATATATATATATAAATATACATATATATGTATATATATATATATATATATATATATATATATATATATATGTGTGTGTGTGTGTGTGTATTTAATACAGCACCAGGAAGGTACACATTACTTAGACTATTTGTTAGTTTTTAGCAATGCCAGAAATACCGCTGCTACATTGGTAAAAAGTCTTTTAAGATGTTCTAAGCATATGTGGTGATCAATTAGTATAAAGTCAGGCACAAGAAAAAAAATGACAAAACTGACACAATGTATAAATATCACTTACTAACAGATACTGCACTGGGGAAGAACATTGCTCTGTTCTTAAACATGTTTAAGAGGGGAGATATGTTTTCATCTGTTGACCAAGGGTTAGCTAAGTGACTATCTTCATCCATGACCCAGTCCTTCAGTAAAAGTAAGTTTCTTATTCCAGCACTCATACTAGACAATTCAGTTTACTCAAGTTTCAGTTATATATGGAAATAAATCTATAATATGAATTTATGCTGATCTAGCAATATTAAAAAATACATGTTCACAGAAAATGCCAAATGACTGTTAAAAAATGTTAAAATAAGTAATTTCTGTGTTGTGACTGCAGTTGCAAATCATTCTTCAAATATACTTATTTTCTTGTAAAATTATACAAAAAATATAACACGTGCTTCCTCCTGATTCCATTAATTACTAGCATTAATATAACTAATTTATAGTGTAATACTAGTAAGAACCTTCACTCAATGTATTTTGCATAATATCAGTCAAACTGATATGCTGCATCTAATTGCCCATGGAGTTTTCTCTTGATGACATGTCCTCATCACTCAGTGATCACTCACCAGTTTTGTGTATGAAATGCAGACACTCTCAGGGAGGAATAATGCTGCTTTTTTCCCATTCTTATGTTTAAACTTAAATACAAGCAGGATTCATGGTACTGTTAAAGACACACAAATCTGGAAAGCAAACATTATACGTTTCTGTTGCTTGGCTTCTTAACTTATTATGGAAAATAAAACCTCTCTCAATATGTCTCCTATAGTAAAAATGTCTGTCCTACACTCCTATAAACACAGTTTTAGCATGCTTTTTTCCTCAGGTTGTTTTCATCATAGTTAGTCAAAACCATTTTTTCTCTGTGTGGGAGAGAGGTGCACTACAGTGGTTTTTTTTTTCACATTTCCACACTGCAGTGCAACTGTGACATTGGCATATATAAGTAAGGGGGCCCAATATCAGAGTTCATGAAGGCGTGCTCATCTGCAAAACTGTTTTCCACCATTTATAGTAGTTTTGTTTTGTCTTGAAGTAAAAATTAAAATACATTTAACTCATAGTACAAGGTGTGATGACAGGCGGTACTGTCAGCACAGCTAGCTGGACTTTTGTAAATAATTATATGTCATTTGTGAATATCAAACCGATTTATAAAATATGCTTGTGTTACAAATGTATTAGAACTGTATGTCATGTGCATATCAATCTGATTTGTACAGATGTTTGTGTTGAAAAGGCATTTGTAAAGTGCTTGTGTTTGAAATGTATTCATAGTATACCTTACTGGAGAGAACAGAAATGTACATGCACTGTTATAACTGTTTAAATTGATATGTTTTAACAGAGGAAACTGAAAGGTTAACTTCAGTCCAGCAAACTTTAAAATATATCTGAAATTAAATCACTTTATGGGCTAGGCCATAAAGATGCTACATCACAGGTTTCAATGCAGCCAGAGACACAAAGTCTGTACTAGGAAGCTTTCTGTATTGTTTTTGGGGTGAACTAATTACTACTCTAGAAGCATGGAGGTATGAAATTGTTTTATGACTTCCAGCACCTGTCCCAGATCTGAGCAAAAGCCCTTATGTGTGTATTTTTACAGGCGGGTGTACAAGCATTTATATAGTATAAGGAGAGCTAAAATGGATAATGCATTAGCTAAACATGTTGCAGAGAACCCCAATCATGTGTTTAAATTTAGAATAATTGAACAGGTTACATCTGACATAAGAGGAGGCCCTACTACTCTAAAATTGGAACGACAGGAATTATTTTGGCAACTTAGATTGAATACCTGCATGTACCCAGGACTGAATGATTCCTGTTCCATCATGTGTGTCCTTAAACTAAAAAGTTTAGCTAGACATATAGTTTAAAACTATACTTATCCTTACATTTTTGTATTTGCTTTCACTATTCTGCATGTTATCTTTGTTTTTTTATTCATGTTTTTATTCATGATTTTAATAGAATTTTTGGATAGAATTTCATGTCTTTAAGACAAGGGGGTGGGGGGGGGTCACACCTGGTAATCATGTGACTAAATAAGTGTAGTTAAATGCATTTGACTATGTACAATGTTTGTCTGAGGAAGTTTTGTCATTGAACATAACAAAAGCACTAATTGTATTTGTTTCTGTAGTAAAGTGCGGTATGCATAAAGTGCCATCTGGTTCTTTGTTTGGCTAAGGGGTGTTAAATCCTGCCAGCTTCCAATAATGAGGGTTTGCATGTGAACTAGAAGTCAGTTGACCAGAAGTGATGTCATTCTACAAGCTATCCCAGAAGGAATATTTTAGCTATCATTTTGAGAAGTCTCTTAGTGAGACAGACCATTCTGTATTCTGTCTTGGGCCAGACAACAAGATAGACCATTCACCACATCATCTGCCCTGCTCTATAAAGTAAGTAAGAAATAGTAATTCCCTTAGATTCAATCAGGAATATAGTGAAGCTTAGTTTAGATATTGTTTTTATTTATTTGTATGAGTCTGTCCTTCAATGTTATTTTAAACATTTACTGTAATTTTGAACTCTGGTGTCACTGTGAATATATACTTAGTATTTTCTTGTTCTTTTGTTATTTATTATTAAATATATTTAAACCTTTCATTGTGGCTGATCTTTGTAGAGATATTTAAGTTTTGAGAGTACTTGTATATTTATTTGGTGACACAATGTGGGCCACTCCTAATAGCCTTGCCCTTGGTCAAACTACCATTTGTTTTAATATTAATTTCACTCAGTATATTGGATACCCTTGCAAGGGCCTTAAGGTAGCTGGCAGGAGTGTCTGGTGGCAGTGGTAATTACATTATAGTTTGGGCAGAAGGGGGCATAGCTAGTAAATCAAATCTCCAAGAGTGTGTGTGTCAGCTACTTGGGCAGGGACATGAAGCACTGGTTGGACAGAGAGGTTGCTGGAGGTCTTGGCTTGGACACTCTGCTGAGATATCCATTCTATAGTTGTGCCAGTGGAGAGTCTTACTGGGTATCTGGAGAAAGAGGGAAAAAACAGCCCAGGACTGACCATGTTCCATGTGTGCTCTTAAGGGAAATTGTGCTTGATTGTGCTTAATGCAGAGAGCTGCACCTGGATATACTGTATGTATTGTGCTTAATGCAGAGAGCTGCACCTGGATATACTGTATGTGTACCTGTTATCCTCCAGTGAATGTCCCCCACTGTTGCCAGTGGTGAGGATTGAGGCTCCTTGATTACTGGTTCAGAGGAGAGTCATCACACAAGGATTAAAATTAAAATAGATATACCTTTAAAATATATCCTTTACCAACTGAAATAGATGACTTCCAGCAAATGTTTAAACCCTGATGGGATTCAGTAATGAAACTGTACAGACCTGAAGCCAAAGAACATGCCACTACTGCCATTCAGTATGACTGAGATACCCCTCAGGTGGTCTTCATTTTTATTAGCCAATTAAACATTTCTGAAAAGACCGTAGGAAGTACCTGCAAGCCACTCTGCAACCAATGCATGTGCACATTAGTTAAAATATTGCCATAAGTCTAATCTCAGAAAACAGCAAACAAACTATTAAACTTGAAAAGAAAAAATGGCCGAAGCTCTTGGTACTAAACACAATTTAATAACAGTAAGCGCTCTTGGTCCTTTTTGGAAAATCTGAATAAGTTGGGCTATAATGAAGAATTTAATTTTGCCACAGTAGATGTAAGGGATTTATATACTGTGATACTGCATGACCTTGGTATTGAATGGGTGAGCCATGTATTAATGAGAAAAGGTATTGAACAAGATGAACTTTGGTTAGTCCAAGAATTCTTAGACGTTATTTTAACAAACATTTTTTTTCATTTTTGAGAATTCTTTTTACATCCAGAAGAAAGGGGTGGCTATGGGGTCTCCATGTGGGGCGAGCTTTGCTAATTTAGTGATGAGTTTTTGGGAGGAGGAATTTGTTTTAAATGAAAATATTTATTCTAACCGCGTCATTTATTATATTTATGTATTTAAATTTATCCAATACATAAACAGCACTACTGAGTTTTTGAGAATTTCTAGTAATTTTCACATAGACAGGATTGCATACCTTGATGTTTTACTACAGAAGGATAGGGCTAGACAGAAATATATAGCCATTGTATATAGGAAGGAGACATACTCTAATTCATTCCTGCATTTTTCTAGTTCTCATCCATTACATCAGAAAAAAAATCTGTCATGAAGGGACAACTTGTCAGGGCAGCCAGGATGGTATCTAATTTTAATGACTTTATAGATGAATGTAATTTTTTAAGAAACCTGTTTTTGAAATGCAGCTACCCTGAATTATTGGTCAACAATTTAATTTCTGAAGTTACCATTAAAAGAAACTCAGGTAATTTTAAGGCCATCCTAAATAGATCAGAGGAGGGTGAGGCCCTTCATTCAAGTAACAGTCTGGAGACTATTAGTTCAGGTCCAGATATATTTACTGATTTTTCTTTAACCTTTATAACTGCATTTAGTAGTGATGCCTATTTAATCAAAAGCATTTTGAATAAAAACTGTAGTCTTATATCAACAGACGAGAATGTGATGAATAGACCACCTGTTACACCTAAGGTTATATTTAGAAGAGTTCAAAATTTGAAACAACCTTTAGGAAATAATACCCCCCCAAACACAGAGAATAAAAGGTATGTTTAAATGTGAGGCTTGCCCCTATTGTAAGTTCATTGACACTGGTCTTAACTATCAAGTTAATAATACGAGATTTATGAGTTATGGGAGATTTAACTGTAACTCAAAGGGCATTGTCTATTTAGCTAAATGTAATTCCTGCCGTGACTTTTATATAGGTAAAACAGACAGGAAGTTAAAAGAATGAGTATATGAACATCAGTATGTCATCAGAAACCAAAAATCTGGAAATGCCTTGGCTAGGCATGTGATAAATAAACCAGATCATAATTTTACTTTCAGAGTAATAGATCAGATTAACAGTCAAATAAGAGGTGGCCCCTTTACTTTATGGCTGAAACAATGTGAGCTGTTATGGCAATTTAAATTAGATGTTTTTAAATACCCTGGACTAAATGATATATGTTCTATAGCATGTGTTCTTAAGTTAAGAAATTTGAAGAGATGATTATTTTATATATTATATTATATATATATATTTTATATGTCTTATACATAGATTAATAGTTTGTATTAATTTAATGTCTTTTTATTATTGGATTTTATGGATCAGCTGACTGTCATGTGTTCATTTGTGTGTTATTTAAGGTTTGCATTTTGTTTTGTATTCAGTCTGTAGAAGTAGGAGTACTTGTACCTACGAAAATGATTACTGGTATTAAATTGTGTTTAGTACCAAGTGCTTTGGCCGTTTTTTCTTTTCAAGTTTATTGCCGTGAGTTATCATGTCTGTCACATGCTGTAACTAGTCTAATATGAAACAGAGGCGCATAACACTAACTTGCTAGATAGTACTAACCAGGAGCAGCACATTCCATGAGTGCAGAATCAGCAGGGAAGAATCCATGAAATAATTTCCTGTAGGCCAGCAGGACTGATTTTAGCTGAAAAGAAACGAGTTTAGAGGGAATGATTTCATGATAATAAGTTCCAAAGATGCAGGCAGACTTTCACAGATGTTATTATGACCTCTGATATGGATGAGAAGTAGGCCATCTACACTGTTGTGTGCTGTAGCAGCCTTACTACTTGCTATGCCTTGGATTTCTCCTATGTTGTCTATGTCATAAGCAAACACATCAAAAGTTCTCAAGTACAGTTCTGAGAAGAAGGCTGAAAAGGAAATTACAGCCCATGTGCCAGTGCAAAACTGTGCAAAAAATGGCACTGTACTGCTGGGAAAAAAGCCTTAATGCAAAACAGGGAATTGATTCTATTCTTTATATACAGTTTTTCCCTGTTGGTTCGGCTAAAGATACAATATTTCATAACTACAATGAGCTATATATCAGTATAGAATGAGCACAAACAGAAGAAAAAAGATATTTACCATGAAAAGCATAGCAAAAAGAAATGGTATTAGAAATCCAAGAGGAAATGGATTGCTTAGAAACAGCTAAACTAAATTTCTTGGAATGGAAAGAAACAAAAAGACGCTCAACTTTTGTTATATCCTTAGTCTTATCCAGGTAATATCTGAGGTGTCCATTTAAATCCACAGTATGAAGAATCCTCTCACTGTCATTCTGTAAAGAAGGGGAAAAAGAAAAAAGATGAATGGTCTGATTTAAAGACAACTACCCTAGGCATAAAAGAATGATTGGTTTGAAGAGAAACAGTCTCTGTAAAAAAAAAAAAGAAATAAAAAGCAGAAAAGGGGGAATTTCAGGAGTTTCTAAAGTTCAGAAACTCTCTTGGCAGAAGAATTACTAATAAAACAGTTTTCCCAGCAGAGAGCTACAATGAAGAAATGGCTACAGGCTCAAATGCTGGCTGAGTCAACCTTTCAAGAATAAAATTAAGGTCTTAAGAAGGAGGAATAGGCTTTCTTGATAGCTTAATATGAACAACGCCTTTCAAAAATTGTTTGACTTCAAATCTAGAAGAAAATGTGGATTTAAGGGTAGACAAGTAGGGATGGCTGACCTATGAGCTTTAACAAATGAGTATGCCAGACCAGAATTGAGCAACTCTCACAAATAAGAAAGAACAATAGGAATACCCACAGAAAGAGGGTTCAGTTCTATTTGGTGTCCACTTAGCCATATAGGATTTTCTAGTACTGGGTTTTCTGGCCTTCTGCAAAACCTGAAGCACTTCCTCAGAAAATTGGTGTCTAAAAGGAATCAAAACCTTATCACCAAAAAGTGTCAAACGAAGAGTGAGCAAATGAGGGTGAATGTGAGATCACTTGTCTTCTGTGAGAAGATCTATCCTGTGAGGTAACATATCATGATGAAACAGATGGAAGAACTGGAGCCACCTGGGCCAAAATGGAGTCACCAGCAAGATTTTGGGTGTGTCACACATGATCCTGTCCAGGACTCCTAGTAATAGCAGAAGAGGAAAATAGGCATACAGAAACACTCCCTTCCAGGAAAAAGACATGGCATCCATTTTCCAAGCCAGAGGACATAGCATTCTGGAACAGAACCTGGGAAGTTGCCTGGTCAGAGGGGAGGGAAAAAAAGATCTACTTGAGGAGTACTCCACTGATGTACAGTGACCAGGAATACCTCCCTGTGAAGCATTCATTAATGATGATCTGCCCTGGACCTGCTCAGATTGTCTGATACTAGACTGTGCTCTGAGGGAAAGTAGACTGCTTGAAGGGTCAGTTGATGGTAAATTGCAAAATATCAACCTTGAAGAGCTAGCCTGTAAAGAAGGCATGATTTTTTGCCCCCCTTGATGTTTACATATAGCATGACCATGGTGTTGTCTGTGAAAATTCTCAGAGAACCTGGGACCTAAAGTAGTGCAAAGCATGAAGAGCCAAAATCAGAGCCTTATCTCTTTGATGTTGATATGGTCGGCCAGTTGCTGGGTGGACCAAACTTTGTGGAACGTGAGCCCTGATGTCATTAGAAGAAGATCCCTAAACCTAATCAGAAGTATCTGTATATAGGTCCTGATTGAAGATAGAAACTTGGAAAGGCAACTGGAATTCAGAGAACCCTGATGAATCCACCAAAGGAACTTAAGTCTGAGGCAAAGCAAGAAAGGGATGAGAAAGTCCAGAAGATGACAATGTTGAAGTCAAACAGTTTTGAGTTACTACTGAAACTTCCACATGTGGATTCTGGTGAAGGAGCCCATCAGAATGGTGGATGCCATGAACTCCAGAACTTGAAAAAATTATCTTGCAGGCACTTGGAAAGGAAGAAGAGAGTGGAAATAAACTGTCAAGGAAAATACCTTGGGAAGAGGAAGCAAAGCTAGCATTGTTAAGGTTTGAATCCTGCAACCCAGAAAAACTTGGTCCTGAGAAGGGGTTGAAATGGACATTTTTGTAATTTAAAGTGAACCCTACACTGAGGAGCAGAAGCATTACATATTCTAGATCCTGAATCAGAAGCTACTGAGAGGGTGTTTGAATCAGAACGCCATACAAATAAAGGGAAATCTGAACTCCCTGAAGTCTGCAGAAGGCTATCACTGGGGACAAACACTTGGGAAAGACTTTCTTAACTGTAGAAAGACCAAAAGGCAAAGCACAACATTGATAATGTGAGAAGGAAACAGAGAACTATAAAAATGTCCTGAAAAGAGGGTGAATAGGAATGAGAAAGTAGGCATCCTTCAAATCTAGAGACACCGGGAAGGTCTGAGAAAGAGTGGAAACAGAGACTGGAGAGACAACATGTTGAATAAATGAACTTTTAGAAATGTGTTGAGAAAGGAGAGATCCAGAATGGGCCTCCTTCCTGGGCCTCAGAGACTTTCTGAAATAAAACCCTTTACCATGTTAAGAGGGAGGAACAGATTGAATGATTCCTTGCTCCAAAAGGACTTGAAGAATCAAAGTAAAGTGAGGAAGCTGGCAATGGGGAGGTTCTGGAATGCCCAAAAAGTGAGGAAGGGACTTCCAATCCACGTAGTAACCTTTTTCGATGATGGAAAGCAGCCAGGAATCTCTGGTGATTTGTTGCCAAACTGGAAAAGACAGTATCACTACACGGGAAAGAGGAATCTGGCTGAGGGGCAGAAGATATTGAATGTCAAATTGAGGCAGCTTTATCAGGAAAAGAAGGCTTAATACCCTGAGGAGGCTTATCAGGAAAAACATTCTTGACAGATCTCTTATCTTTGGGAGGCTGTCTTTGCTGACTACACACTAAGGGAGATTTAGACTGGAAACACCTCTGAAACTTGGGAATAAGAGAAAGGATGATCTGTTTAAGGTCCTTCATGACCTTCACCTTATCCAGCAAGGTCTTGAGGAGCTTGGTAGCAGAAAAGGTCACAGTAAGCTGCCTGTCTGGAGCTAGAATCCGCCACATAACACAAGCACTCAGGTCACTCCACAGCAAGTACAAATATGACTCAGTCATTGTACATGCCGGTGTGAACGACCTGAGACATACCTCCCTGGACTACATGAAAAGAGACATAGAGGAGCTCTCTGATTATGTAGCCCAGGCTGGTATGACCCTGACCCTGAGCAGCATCTTACCCTCACCAAGAATGATGCCACAGTACAAAGACAAAATGATCAGTTTTAACAATTGGCTTAATTACTGGTGTCATTCAAAGGAGATCCAATGTCTGTCTGCTTGGGATGACATGCTCGACAAGCCACTTTGCTTCGCAAGGGATGGCTTGCACCTGTCACCCCTGGGCTTCCAGATATTGGCCAAGGCTCTTGCCACCCCCATAGTGCCTTTTTTAGGCAAGGCTCAAATGACAAACCTACCTCCCTAGAAAACACAAGTGAAAAAAAAATAAGGGTAATGCTGCTCAATGCCAGAAGTCTAAACCTCAAGATGCACGCCCTCGAAGCCCTCCTCAGTATGGAGAACATCAATGTCTGTGCAGTGACTGAAACCTGGTTCAAGGCTCCTGAGAGCACCCCAGCACTATCAGGTTTTACCTCATATCATGCTTTCCGGCCCCAAAACTTGGACCGAACCACAAAAGGAGGGGGAGTATCCATATTCATCAAAGATACCCACACCTCCAGGTTAGTGGCAATGCACGAAGCATCGGAGACCATCCAGGTGCAACTAACCATAGGCAAAACTGCCTTACAATTTGTAGCATGCTACAGACCACCCTCTCAAACTTAGGAAACCCACACAGCCTTCCTGAAGACACTGGAGAGTATGAATGTCTCTCCAAATACCATCATATTGGGAGACTTCAACTACCCAAACATAGACTGGGAACATTACTCAAGCCCAAACACCCTAGCCCAAAGGTTCCTAGAATTCATAAACTCAAATGCGATGGAACAACTAGTCACCATAACCACAAGAGGAGACAATATACTAGACCTGATCATCACAAACATGGGGACAAAATGCTCCACACCGGAAGTATATCCCTCATTGGCAAGATCAGACCATAAATTAATCTCACTGGAAATCACATCCCACCCCCACCCCCTGCACAAAAGACCACAGTGAGGAACTTCTCAAAAGCCAACTTCACACTTCTTAAGACTGAAGTGGTATCCTTCAAGGTCCCTGGGCCAGTGGAAACCACAACCCACACTGCTGAATCCTTTGCAAATGCCTTCTACGGACACCTTCAAGAATGCATGGATCATGCAATCCCAAATAAAACCAAGACCCATTCCCCCAAAGGCAGGCGCCCAGTCTGGTGGACCCCAGCCATAAACAAACTTTACAACAGAAGGAGGAAGCTACTACGACAGAGCAAAATCCCTAAATGGGAAGGCATCTCTGATCAGTACTAGCAAAAAACTATGATCACTCATAAAATCATCCAAGGCCAACTTTGAGAGAAAAATCGCAAAAGACACAAAAGACAATCACAAGGCCTTCTTTAGCTATGTTAGAAACCTGGGTGGAAACTCCCAGATATGCTCAGAGTTAGTCCAAAATGACAATAAATACACTGAACCCACTGACATTGCCAACATTCTGGCAGACAGGTTCAGTGCAAATTTCTCCTCCCCCTCCCCCCCAAAAGGAGAAATAACTATCCCAGCAGAGTGTAGCCTCCCTAACATCTCAGATGCCCTGGTGAGAGCCACCCTCTCTAAAGCTAAAAACACAGCATCAATGGGACCGGACGGTGTCCCGGGCTGTGTGCTACATGAACTCCAAGAGGAACTAAACCCAAACATAAGGCTGCTGTTTAATCTTAGCCTTACTACAGGATACATACCCAAAGAGTGGCATACGGCAACAGTGGTCCCACTTCACAAAGGCGGTGCTTCTATGGACCCTGGAAATTACTTCCCCATAAGCTTGACGAGCCTGGTCTACAAAGGTATGGACAGAATCATTATGGAACTCATAAACAAAGACATTGGGGACCTACAGACATTGGATCCTACCCAATTTGGCTTTGTCAAGGGCAGATCCTGCCTTTTGAACTTAGTCGACTTTTTTGAAACCGTCACTAAGGCCATTGATGAGGGTAAGGCAGTTCACACAGCCTACCTTGACCTTGCAAAAGCCTTTGACACAATACCACACTCGGGCATCATAGACAAACTCACCAGCTTAAATGTAAACCCATATGTCACGAGATGGGTTGCAAACTGGCTCAAGGACAGAACACACAGGGTCAGAGTTGCTGGAGCTATGTCAGACTCTAAGCCAGTCACAAGCGGTGTCCCACAGGGCTCAGTCCTGGGACCCCTCTTGTTCGGCATTTATTTTTCCGAGGTACAGGCAAACATAGGAGGATTGTGGCTGACAAAGTTCGCAGATGACTGCAAACTAGGTGCCATAATTGATACTCCAGCGGACACAAACATCCTTCAGAGAGGACTCATAGAAACGGATAATTGGTGCCAGAGCCATGGCCTTAAGCTTAACGCCAAAAAATGTATAGTCATACCCTTTGGGAAAAACAAGGTACCCACAAATTACCACATAGGTGGTAATCCATTAAGTACGGAAGAGGTAATCAGGGACCTAGGGACCCAGGTTGACAGTAACCGCTCATTTGACACTCACATTGCCAAAGTGGTTAGGAAGACCTTCTATATTGCCCACCTTATCATGAAGGGTTTCACATCTAGATAAAGAGAGGTCATTGTGCCCCTGTACTCATCTCTTATTAGGCCAATGATTGAGTACAATGCCCCATTTGGGATGTATCTTACCCGACACCTGCAGCAGTTGGAAAGACCCCAAAGGTTCCTCACCAAGAGGATAAAGGGTCTTAAACATATGCCATATGCTGCCCGACTGAAAAAACTCCAGCTCTATTCAGTCGCATACCACCTACTCAGAGGTGGCCTGTGCCTAACGTACAAGGCCATGTCCAATCCAGAATTAATGGACATGCTCCACCTCAAAAAATCCAAATCCATCAGAGCCACGAGAGCAAGAGACTTAAACCTCAACACAGAAATAAATAGGACATGCTGGAGGGACAGATTCATAACCCAGAGGCTCCCTACACTCTGGAACAGAATCCCAATCCATGTTACGCAGAGCCCCTCACTAACTCTATTCAAGAGAAGTCTTGACAAGTGGACGGGAGATCGTAGGTTTACCCCGGGGGTCATCTCTGTGTCACTACTAGATAGAGGCACAATAAACTAAACCCTAAATGGGTGTAGTATTCTCATCCTAAGGGGTGGTGAAAGCCACACACACTCTGGCTAGGCTTATAAATGCCCTAGGGCAGATAGCCTAGTACAAACCTATGAACCTATGAACCTATGAACTAAACTGATTTGTATTGTCTAAAGGAGAGTCTAGTAACTTAGCCTTAATGTCTTTAGGGGGGTATTGTAACCTTAACCAGGAATACCTCTGTGTAAAACACCTTGACACAGCTGCCCTAGAAGAGGCATCAGCAGCATCATAACTGCATTTGACAGAGTGATGAGCTACCTGGGAAGCAGAGCTCAAAAGGTAAATGGCAGAGGATGTGGATGGCACAGTGGTGCAGCGGTTGTGTTGTTGGCTCACAGCAAGAGGTTCTCCGGTTCTATTCTTGGCTGGGGTGCCTTCTGTGCAGAGTCTGCGTGTCCTCCCTACATTCATGTGGGTTTCCTCCGGATGCTCCGGTTTCCTCCCACATTGTAAAGACATTCATCTGGAGCACTTTCCCACGGGCCTCTGCTGAAAATGGACTACGTTCCAAGTCGGACATTCCCGGTAAACAAATGTTAAATAAAATAAATATAAAATAAAATTATCAGTAACCAGAGAAGTTACTGCAGGGTCAGAAGAAGGGCTTTTATATAAAAAGTCTTTGCACCTCAGGCACTTTATAGATCCTCAGCAGTGCAGAAAAGAAAGCTAATAAAGGTCCATACACCTGTAGGCAAAGACAAAGCCAAGTCAAACCAATATGGTATAAAGTTCAATACAAAATATCCACACCAAATAAGCGCTTTTGTTTCAACCATGGAAACTTCATCAGAATGGTGTATTGTCACAAACAAACTGTTAAAATAATCAAAACCTGAAAGTGAGTGGCTGTAAGTTAATTACACAATGCTTGAAAATTTAAAGAAACATCACAGAAACTTGTATACTCTTGTTTAACATATATACACACACATATGTACAACACAATTTGGAAACCAGGTTGGAATATCAAGAGATGATATGGCAAATGTTTTTTGATGTCTGTGTAAACCCTGGTTTAAATGACCACCTTTCTATATAGTTCATACCTTGAAACTGAAAGCAAACATTTTATAACATCTTTGTTGTCATGTTTAGAAGATTCTATACACTTTTGTAAATAATATTTGTGTACATACATTTTTGTAAATATTTGTAAATATTTTTACTAAATTGTGTTGTGCATATGTGTGTGTATATATGTTAAAAAAGAGTACACAAGTTTCTATGATGTTTCTTTAAATTTTCAAACATTGTGTAATTAACACTTACAGCCACTCACATTCAGGTTTTGAATATTTTAACAGTTTGTTTGTGACAATACACCATTCTGATGAAGTTTCTGTGGGTGAAACGAAAGCGCTTATTTGGTGTGGATATTTTCTATTAAACTTTATACCATATTGGTTTGGCTTGGCTTTGTCTTTGCCTACAGGTGTATGGACCTTTATTAGCTTTCTTTTCTGCACTGCTGTGGAGTTTTGGCATTTGTATTACTTACAGTATTTCCTGTTGTTACTAGTACTTTATAGATCCTGTCAAGTTTCTTTAAAGCAGGTAGCTGGGAGTCAGGAGCCGGCAAAGCAGGAGAAAAAATGTCTGAAAGGACATCCAACACTAGAGGTACTGCTGAATGTCAGGGCAAGTCTGTCTTCAGGAGGTTATAATACCTCTTCTGAATATCAGAAATTTGGGAACAGTGCCATTTAAAATGTTCCATCATACAAACAATAGTGTCTCCAAAAGACAATTCCTCAATGGGGGATTCAGGGTTAAGGGAATTCTCTTCCTCAAAATCTAGGGCAAGGGGAGGCTTGGATCTGAGAAGAGTAAGCCAAGGACTCCTCCCTAGAGTCTAAATACACACCCTCATCAGAGGTATCAGTATACCAAAGTCATTTAGAAGGGGTAGAACACAAGGGAGCAGAGGAAGCAACAGATAACTCATGAGGGGACTTTAAAACCATGAGAGCTTTGAAAAGACCCTGAGATAAATCCTGCCATTGTTTGAGTTGGTCCTTAGCCACAGGAGCCATAAGTCTATTTTTTGTTTCTTTTTTGAAGGAATGTCAGCCCTGATAAACTGAGGAGGTCAGACCCCCACCTGACTTCAATATAGAAACCAGAAATGTCTTCCCTAATAAGAATCAGGGGAATCACCCTAGGCCCCTACAAAATAATTAGCTAGGGTTCAACATCCTTGTCTGCAGCAGATGTAGGCACAGCCTCAGCAGACATGCAGGTAGGCAGCCCCATGTTGGCCTCCATCTGGGTTATGACAGAGGGGGCTGGCATCAGAATACAACAATCTGTGGGTTCTTCATCGAACACAGTAGAGACATCGGGAAGAGGCTGGGCAGCAGAAGTCTCAGTACTTGGCTTTTTAAACCTTTAATTTAAGCGGTGGCTAAATGCTGAGGTAGGCAGATTCAGAAGCCATTGTTCCCTGAACTAATAGCATTAGACATTGATTCTCTAAATATATTGAAAGTGAACACAGACGGCTACATAAGAGCTTTGGTACAAATGCCTGACACATTTCACACTGAAAATGGTTGTGGGTAGAAAATGCACTTTTTGTGTTTATCTTTATGAGGAATCTGTCTCCCACACTCACATTTTCCCTTCCCAGATGACACATAAAAGGTAATGTAACAAAAAGAAAAGACCCCAGTAGGGGATACTTATCTTTCAAAAGCTCATTAGATGATGCAACGTGACAAATGACTTGCAGACTGAATTTAAAAGGTAACATTTGGATTGGCAGCAAAGAAGTTCTGAAGATTAGATGCTCATATATTGCTTATGTACCTTACACATTAGATAGGACATATATCTGACGTATGGCATCTGGAAAGAGCTAAAGCTTTGATGCGCTGGCCAGTTATTACTGCAACAGTGATAAAGAAGGATATCCTCATATAGAACTGTTTAAGTAACTTGGGGCCTTGTCAAGGTTAAAAGAATTAGGAGTTTGACCACTGTGGATGGATACAGCAGTAACAGTGCCACATTTAATTGGCTTAAATTCTGGTGTCATTCAAAGGGGATCCAATGTCTGTCTGCCTGGGATGACATGCTGGACAAGCCACGCTGCTTCGCAAGGGACGGCTTGCACCTGTCACCCCTAGGCTTCCGGATATTGGCAAAGGCTCTTGCCACCCTCATAGTGCCTTTTTTAGGCAAGGCTCAAATTCTAAACCTACCACCCTAGAACACAAAAAGTAAAAACTAAGGGTAATGCTGCTCAATGCCAGAAGTCTCAATCTCAAGATGCACGCTTTTCGAGGCCCTTCTCAGTATGGAGAACATCGATGTCTGTGCTGTGACAGAAACCTGGTTCAAGGCTCCTGAGAGCACCCCAGCACTAGCAGGTTTCACCTCATATCATGCGTTCGGTCCCAAAATCCGGACAACACCAAGAAAGGAGGGGTGTCCATATTCATAAAGGACACCCACACCTCAAGGTTGGTAACAGCACGATGCATCGGAGACCATCCAGGTGCAATTATCCATAGGCAAGACTGCTCTGCAATTTGTAGCATGTTACAGGCCACCCTCTCAAACTCAGGAACCTCACATGGCCTTCCTGAAAACAATGGAGGGGGATAAATGTATCTCCAAACACCATCATACTAGGTGACTTCAACTACCCTAATATAGACTGGGAACACTACTCAAGCCCAAACACTCTAGCCCAAAGGTTCCTGGAGTTCATAAACTCAAATGCCATGGAACAACTAGTCACCATCCCACAAGAGGAGAAAACATACTTGATCTCATCATCACGAACATGGGATCACAATGTTCAACACCGAAGTATACCCCTCACTGGTGAGATCAGATCATAAACTAATCTCGCTGGAGGTCCTCATCCCGCCCCACCTGAAACAAAAAGACCACAGTGAAAAACTTCTCAAAGCCGACTTCACACTACTAAAACTAGTGTGGTCTCCTTTAAGGCCCCTGAGCCAGTGGTAAACATTACTCAAACCGCTGAATCACTTACAAATGCCTTCTACCAGCACCTACAGGACTGCATGGATCAGGCAATCCCAAACAAAACTAAGACTCTTTGTACCAAAGGCAAGCATCCAGTCTGGTGGACCCCAGCCATAAACAAGCTCTACAACAAAAGGAGGAAGCTACTACAAGATAGAGCAAAATCCTTGAAAGGTAAGACACCTTTGATCATTATAAGTAAAAACTAAGAGCTCTCATAAAATCATCCAAGGCAAATTTTGAGAGAAAAATCGCCAAGGATTCAAAAGACAATCATAAGGCCTTCTTTAGCTATGTTAGAAACCTAGGAGGAAACTCCCAGATATGCTCAGAATTAGTTCAAAATGACGTGAAGATTACTGAACCTACACACATTGCCAACATACTGGCTGACAGGTTCAGTGCAAACTTCTTCCCCCCCTCCCCAAAAGGAGAGATATCTATACCAGAGGATTGTAGCCCCCAAACATCTCCAACGCCCAGGTGAGAACTGCTCTCTCCAAAGCAAAAAACACAGCATCCATGGGACGGAATGGTGTCCCCGGCTGTGTGCTCCATGAACTCAATGAGGAATTAAACCCGCAGTTAGGACAGCTGTTTAATCTTAGCCTCACCTCAGGATCGTACCCAAGGAGTGGCGCCGGCGACTGTGGTCCCACTTCACAAGGCGGTGCCTCCACCGACCCTGGAAATTACCGTCCCATTAGCTTGACAAGCCTTATCTGCAAAGCCATGGAGAGGATCATAATGGAACTCATAAATAAAGACACAGGGAACTTGCAGACTTTGGATCCAACCCAGTTTGGCTTTGTCAAAGGCAGATCATGCCTTTTAAACTTGGTTGACTTTTGAGACAGTCACCAAGGCCATTGATGAGGAAAGGCAGTCCATACAGCCTACCTTGACCTGGCAAAGGCCTTGACACAATACCCCACTCAGGTATCATCAAAAACTCATCAGCTTGAATGTAAACCCATACATCACAAGATGGGTTGCAAACTGGCTAAGTGACAGAACCCACAGGGTCAGAGTTGCTGGAGCCATGTCAGACTCAAAGCCTGTCACAAGTGGTGTCCCACAGGGCTCAGTCCTGGGTCCACTCTTGTTCGGCATCTACTTTTCTGAAGTACAAGCAAACACAGGAGGTTATGGCTGACAAAGTTTGCAGATGACTGCAAACTGGGCGCCATAGTCGAAAACACATCTGACACAGATATCCTTCAGAAGGGCCTCACAGAAATGGATAACTGGTGCCAGAGCCATGGCCTAAAGTTAAATGCCAAGAAATGCATAGTCATACCCTTCGGGAAAAACAAGGTTACCCTAGCTACCATATAGGTGGCAATCCACTGAGCACAGAAGAAGTCATCAGGGATCTGGGGACCCAGGTTGACAGTAGCCTTTCGTTTGACACTCATGTTGCTAAAGTAGTTAGGAAAACCTTCTACATTGCCCACCTGATCATGAAGGGATTCACATCTAGATCAAGGGAGGTCATCGCCCCTGTACTCATCACTCATTAGACCTATGATTGAGTACAATGCCCCATTCGAATGTATCTGACCAGACACCTGCAGCAGCTGGAAAGGCCCCAAAGTTCCTCACCAAAAGGATAAAGGGTCTCAAAAATATGTCTTATGCTGCCCGACTGAAAGAACTCCAGCTCTATTCAGTCTCATACCGCTTGCTCAGAGGTGACCTGTGCCTGACATATAAGGCCATGTCAAACCCTGATTTGATGAATATGCTTCACCTCAAAAATCTAGATCCCTCAGAACCACAAGGCGGAGACTTAAACCTTGACACGGTTATTAATAGAACATGCTGGAGGGACAGATTCATCACCCAGAGACTCCCTATGCTGTGGAACAAAATCCCGGTACATGTGAGGCAGAGCACCTCGCTGGCCTTGTTCAAGAGGAATCTTGACCAATGGATGGGGGATCGCAGATATACCCCAGGGATTACTTCAGTGTCACTGCTTGACAGAGGCACAGCAAAATAATAGGCATAGTTTTATTCAAACTAAAGGGGTGGCGAAAGCCAAATAACTATGGGCTAGGCTTATAAATGCCCTTGGGCAGATAGCCTAGTATGAACCTATGAACCTATGAACCTATGAACATGTACTATACCAGGCTGATGGTGAACTAAGGAATGAGTCACAGGATGCAACTCTCAATTTACTGGTCAGTCCATGTCCCTATCCTCACATATGGTCATATCCTTTGGGTGCTGTGAGAAAGGAGGACATCAAGAATACAAGCAGCACAAAAAGATTCCATCACAAGGTAGGTGGGCTCACTCACCATTAGAAGTTCAGCAGCCCATCATGCTTTCAGAGTATATTCAGTATTCTTCCAGTTTGAAAGAAATCAGTTGCAAAAGGGATGCCACCTGGGTACCTCTTCTGGGAGGTGTTCCAGGCACTGCCCATTGGAAGGAGGCCCTAAGGCAAACCCAGGGCATGTCAGAAAGATTACTTATCTCTCAATTTACAGGAAAATGCCCTGAAAATCCCACTAATGAGCTGGAGGCTGTTACTGGAGATGGGCAAGCATGGACTATCCTGCTCAGTTTGCTATCACTGCAGTCTTCACCGGTAGAAACAGTTTAAAAGCTGAGTGGATTTTTGTAAAAATAAAAATCTGTTCTGTTCTGTTGTGTCACATGAATATAGCTTGCATGTCTGAACACACTAGCATGTTTTCCTTGAAGTGGCTATGAAATAAGTATTCCCACAGTCACTACTTTTCTTTATTTTTTCAGAGAAAATGATTTTCTTCCCAGGCTGGTGCTTTTTCCTCTAGCCCCTTTATTTATAGAGCTTCCTTTTGGCTGGGGTTTCAAAGTTCCTTCAAGGTAGATATGGAACTTGCAGTGATTTGGAGTCAGGTTTGCCTCTTCGCACACACAGAAACTGACGTAGACACACACACACACACACACACACACACACACACACACACACACACACACACACACACACACACACACGCGCACTATTTTATATTGCACAGTTACATCACCACTTTCCACGAACATTTTCATAGACAGACATTAGATCCTTAGATACATACACCCCTCACCCACATTAGCAGAGTACTGTTTGTACCATCATGGGATAATCAAGCTATGGTTTTTAGACCACAAATCATACCCCTCAACTGTCCAGATTTTCGCAGATGTCTAGATTTTTTTTCTCATATTTATAGTGTTTCTCATAAAATTGTGGTTTTCTGGCAAATCATTGGTAACTCAGTGAGAAACAATGACAGACATTTGAGTTTCAGATTGCATACTCTTCAGAAAATTGACGTTAATGCAAAACCTGTTATTCTACCAACTTTCTAAATTCATAAGAGCAATATTTAAAAAAAATGTCCCTATTTTTGGTCTTTTGTCCCCTTATTATTTATGTCTTTGTCCAGATTTCTTGCTCTAAAAGGTTGAGAGGCATGGGCCACATTGATAATTTCCTAAGAATGAAAAGCTATCATTGATCATTTTCTCTAGGGTGGTCCCCTGACAGCTCATGTCAGTCTCAAAACACAGACATGGATCACACATAAGAATTTAATTGCTGTAATCCTGATTTTCACTTTACGTAGCTACTACTACTTCTAATACTAAAAGATTGCTCATACAACAATTCAATTATTGTCAGATTTGTTTTATTTCAATATATCTTTATAGTGAATGTTTTAAATTCATAATTCAATATATGTCATTTTTTTATTTTAATCTTTGCTTATGTCAGTATACAAATGTTTCTTCATCAGAGCCATAAGGTCTGTATAATATATCAAAATGACATCATATGAATAAAATAAAAATATAATAAAATAAAGTAATATTTATTGCAATTAAATACAAAACTAAACAAATGCAGTAATAAAAATTGTATGTTTTATGTGCCACACATATATCTTAGTCTGAGCATGTATTTAGTTATAGTGTTGAAATTAATGTGGAGAGCTGTTTTGAATGTATCTAGAACAGATATTAAGACTCACAAAACTTTCATAAGCATGCATGTATATTAATCAATGGGGGGTGGGGTTAAATTACATTGTGCTGGATATTAGACTGTTTTGTTGTGCCTATTAAGAAGACTGGTGCACTTTTCTAGGTGTTCTTCTGAAACAGAAAGTTTTACTACTTTTTCTGAGAATAGAGAATTTGTAAGTTACAAGAGCAGGCAGCAAATAATGAATCAAATATGTAGCAATTAGAGGTCTTTGGAGGGCCAAAATGAAGGAAAAGATCAAGTGTTCTGGGAACTACTTTCGTTTTGACTGGGGAGTTGCATATAACAAATTGGCCCTTACTTGTCCCTGGTAGACCAGTCTGGGTCACAAAAGGGAAGGAGTGGTAAATGTTGTGCAGCTGAGATTTGGTGTTCTTCCATCATGATATGATGAACATGTTGTGAGACAGTGTGAATAAATGGCAGGTGTACACATGGTATCAGGGGCAAGCACTCTGCAAATGATAGTCAGGTGCCTCAAGCTACTGAACTTAACGTGAGGTGATTCTTGCATACCAATGCACCATACACTTCATTGCATCTCTCTCTTGTCCTCTAATTTTTTTTTGTTAGCTACTAATTGTGAATCAGGCATCAGAATAAGCCAGCTAGCTGGGGAATTAAGTAGCTATGCTACAGTACATTCCTGAGAACATAGTTTAAGCAAAACAGGGGTTGATGAAGTAGGTTCTGGGCTGTTAGCAGGTTGCACAGCCAACTCCTTTTGACTATCAAGTCCCTTTTCCAAACAAGTTATTCTCTCCTGGTCTAATACTCTTGACAAGGAATCATTTCACCTATAGCAAATCAGATACGGGGGTGGACATGTGGGACAGAGTGGTAAGAGTCACTCCAGACAAAAAGACGAATGCCCTCTCCAGAAAAAAAAAAATTGAGCTAGAATAAAATGGTTGGCCCCTCATGTACTCTTCAGTTTTAAGCACCTCAAATTAATTTTTAATTTTTTTCTTAGTCAGCCAAAAATGTTTATTGATTTTGGTTTAAATTTCTTGCTCAGCAAGTTTGATGTTACCATCATCATCTCCTTTCTTCACTTGAAGCATACTGACATGCTTAACTGTGTATGCCAAATACAAGCATACAGACATACATAACTGAGTATGCCACATACAAGCATACTGGCATACGTAAATGCCTATGCCAGATATAAGCATACCAAAGTGTAACTGCATGCACCTAATGCACTCATAGATTTGGGTTATCTAATCAAATCATTTTTCACTGAACCCTAATCTGGTGGACCAGAATAACTGATGTAGCACTCAACAAAAGTTGTTTTTATGTGGAGTAAAGTCTCTCATAGTCTCATGGGGGGGTTGCCTCTTGTACAGCTTTAACTAATATAGGTAATTCCAAAGTCACAGAATCTCGGGTCTATATTGCAAACTCAAAAGATAAAAAGAGAGAATGCTCTTTTATAAAACACTGAAAGCCGAAACAGTAAATATGGAAGACACGGAACAGTGATTTTTTTTTCCCAGGGAAAAAAAAAATCACTGAGCCGTTTTCGGGACTTTGCCATTTGCTCCATTGTGGTGCAATTTTGGAGTTGGTATATTTAAGTAGGGGGTGTGGGGTGCACAGCATTTTGTGTTTGGATTTGTTTTTTTTTTTTTTGTTTTTTTGTTTTTTTTGTGAAGCAGCAATATTTTCCCTGGTAAAAAGAATGCAGTTCTGTCTTCTGTGTCTTCCATATTTAGTGGTTTTGGCTTTCAGTATTCGATAAAAGAGCGTTCGCTCTTTTTATCTTTCGAGTATGTGTTATAGACCCCAAAATCTCTTGGTAAGTTATAAAAACTTTTACCAAGTGCCAATTCACATAATTAGGTTTATCGGTCTGGATTTCACTAAAACGTGATGTGGTCAGACCACTAAATACATAGTACTATAGAACATTTATAGGTGATGCCTGTTTTGCCAGATCGAAGTCCATGATACAGTCCCTTGTTTTAGTTGTCTGTTTATTTGGTGATGTGTGTAGGGTACACTAAGCTTTTTCTACATATGATTGATGAATATTCTAGACATACCATGAGAAACCCAATACCTTCCAGCATTCCTAAAACTGCTACACACTGCTACACCAGTAATACGATTAATCTTTGCAGTGTTTGGCATCCTAAGAAGTCCATTACATCTTATATTGGAGCCTGTTTTAACAGCATCCAGTTCAAGCAGTTGTGCAGTAACTTAGCTATTTGCCACACAGTAATGACTTCACTATTACTACAGGTTAATGGCATTCTGTAACTGTTCATGGACAATGTAGGCTAAACAGCCACAGCAGCAAATAAAAGCATTTCCAGGAAACAGCACATTTACAGCATGGCAATGACATTCAGAAGTGGGATTCATCCCATGGCCGAAGACTTTCCATCAAGTCTAAAGTTTAATAACAGAACAAGCTCCCTTCAGTGTACCAGTCCAGACTCAAACCTGATGAACTTGTGACAGAAATGATGCCAACTGAAAGACAAAGCAAGGTCCTATACATATACCAGCAAGAAAGCCAAACCGTACAGCCTTAACTCATTACATCTGAGTGATACCTCCAGGTGCATCTGCAGTTAACTCCTACTGATGCCTCTAGGCATCAAATATTGCTTGTTCATATTTGCATCAATAATTCCAAGTACATGCTATGTACAAGGATTTAAAAGATTTCATCTTAAAGCTTACACAATGGCAAACTTAACTGCATTAATATTTGACCTATGTCTAGAGCAGTTAAATGGATATTAACTGTTGTTTTTATGATATTAGTTTATATAGATATAATTTTCATTTTTTTAAATATCTCAACAACCAAGTAACACAGACAGAACTACTTGGTTCCATATGAAAGCTCTCAGTTAAATTAATAAAATGCTGTTGACAATATGTGTGTAACTTGAGTGGTTGCTGAGATATTGTAAGTTGTTTACAAAATATTGCAAAGGTAATAGTTACTGTATTTACTGTGACTTACAAAATTTGGTTTAAGACCTAAAAAAAAAAGAATACTACCTTTATACAAATAGTTTGTGCTCAAGAGTTTGCCATTTACACTTCTTTTATAACCCATATGGTTCCAGAGATATGAACATTTGTTTGAAATGTGAGGATATCATTTGATTCTGTCAAAATGCTTAGGCTCCGCCCATTGGAGGTTACAGTGCAAACTTCCTGATCTCCATTGGAGTGAATGAGTTAAAGCAGGACAATCTGTGTTATAGAAACAAGTAGTTCAAAATAAATATTCACCTCGCTATCATTTGAAACCCTCTAAGATCATAAAGATCATATGTCCTAGGATCACCATTTCAAATACTAGATAAAAAGTGAGAAGATGTTGCTCTCTTTTGAAACCCGTTTACTGTGGTAGCAACCGTATGGGCTTGACACCTGCCATTGAGTATCACCTCATTTGTTAACCAGACAGAGTCCCTTTCTCCTGTAATACTGATAAGCAGACTGTGGCTAAAGCATTCAAAACAGTGACAAAGTGACCTGCATATCTCAAAGACTGGGTGCTATGGAATTACATAATCTATTTTCCTGTCCATTAAGTTTTCCTGCATAGCCAATAACACCAAAGTCATGTCAGTTGACATTTTAGTCTAATAATTGTATTACTCTTCAGATTTTTTCAGAATGGTCTACTATATAATCATTTAATTTTATTGGAGCATCAACAGTATTCAAAGTTATCATGTTTATTACTACTGCTTCTGTAAAAGACAAAGAACAAAAAGTGCACAGATACATTCTTTGAGCTAGAATATAAGAAAACAAAAGTACTCAGTGTTACACCTGAACTGCTTTATGACCAATTGGGTTACAAACCTCTTATTTCAAGAAGGGGGTGAATGTGCTGTTCCCATGACAAAGGTATCAACTGTCCAATACATTTTATTAGATGTTGTACCCTACTGAAACATTTAGCAAAACAAGTTGCTGGACAGGAGAACAATTCTAGACAGAGGTCAGATTGACTCCTTAGGCTTGCTGGCTGTACTGGGAACATGTCAAAGTGGGCAAATTCACTGGTTAAATTGTTTGGGTGTTGGACTGAAGTCCCATGCACTTGCATTGACTAGCACTGTAGCTTCTTGAGTGGTACCTCACTGTAGGTGCAGAACTGGACAGATATGTATGCCATTGTTTTCCTTCAGACTAAGTTATTAATTACTGCACAAAGCCTAGCAAATTAGATCACTTCATGCCTTCTTTGAAAGTCCCAGCTGAATGCTCATTGGCTAGAAGTTGTACTTATACAAGGTTCTATTTTCAATGCTTGTCATCTAGAACTGTGGGAGATGTAGTGTTGTGCTAAAAAGATGAACTCATATTGCAAGCTGTTGTGTTAATTTTCATTAAGCATAGTAAACTTAACCCTTTTTAGGTTTCTTTCTCTCTAAATACATCATATGCCTCTTTTTCCTTCACTTCACATTGTAATTCCTGACTAGCTTACCTTTAATTTCTCTACAAACTAAAATTTCTCTAAATATTAAATGATTGTTATATAACATGTATTGATTCTTAACCAATATTTTTACATTATGTCTAATTTGTTATAATTATTTAAACTGCAGATGTTTTATTTTTGAAGATTGTAAAATTATTGTTCTTAAAATGTTTTGTAATAATTTGGAGCTTTTCTGCCTGGGCCTCCGCTGAAAATGGACTTCTACCCAGTCGGACTTTCCCGGTAAGCAAATGTCAATAAATAAATAAATAAATAAATAAAATGTTAGGTATTTGAGGAAACTGCCTCTGTTCTTCTGATTGAGCACAGTTGTACTAACTTTATGAATAAGCTGCCTGCTGTTTTCTTACCTCAGTGGGTTGCTTCCAACCAACTTGCAAGCTACCTGAATTTTTAGTAATCTTCGGAGAAAATAGTTGTCAACAACACAAAAACTGTGAAGACATGAGAACTGAGTTGATAAATTAAGAATACTGAGTAGGTAAGAAATCACTAAAACCTTTGGTAGCTGGTGAGCGGGAAATCCTTCAATGCCTGGAGGTGTAACATGAATGCAGAACAGCAAATACCTCTAGTATTACACATAAATAAGCAATTAGGAACATAGACTAAGACAACAGGTGAACACTAACATGGTATTTCAAATAAGAGTGAGGCAAGAATAAATGAAAGTCCTAAGAACCAAGGAAAGCAGAAATAGATTCCTAGGCTAGTAAAGGTGGGTAGAAAATCCCTGCATGTCTGAAAGCTTGCTGGATATAAAACTTAGAATATGTTGATTGTAGATCAGGGCAAAAATCACAAAACAATATACACTAGAATTATACTGACATCATTACAAGAATTACACAGACTAGGCAGAATCAAATTAGTTTTAAATGTCCATGGCTCTTATTATTTTATGTAGGAAATGACTGTGAAACAGGAAAGGCCTGCTAGCATAAAACTCAAGGCATCAGCTTACAATACTGTTCACCAATGTTCAGAAACATTACAATGGAGCCGGAAGGAATGCCCAAGATGCTGCAGACCGAATAACCGCAAGATTTCCCTCACAATAGTATTACTACCTCTCAATGCATTATTTGCTGACATTCGCCTAGGTAATACTTAAGGCCAAGAAAACTGTATTGTCCAATATCTTCTTTTTATTTTTACTGAGGATTCTGTGGTTAGGGATATTACTTTTCTTGGCATGCAGTGATCTCAGACCTAGAATAATAAAACCTGGCAGTTGGTTTCCCCATGGGAGAATAATGTTTTTCCTTTGTATTTTGCATTAATGACACTTGACTGTTGATGCTGTGTCAGTCAGCTAACTGGATGTTGGTGCAATTTTTATTACAGAGCAGACAAATAGTATCTCTTCACAGATGCATGCTTAAATTGGCATTTGGATATATATATACAGTACATTACACTCAGAGGATGCTAATTCATAAGGGATAAAAATGTTTGTACACTGAATGGAATACACTGCTGGTTACTGATCCATTCACTGACTGATAACTAATTTTACACTTAAGAATGGTGATTGGTGATAACCCCCTTAATACTAGAACACACAAGGAGAAGGCCTAGCCAGAGTCGGAGTTTGGCAATGACTGGGTTAATACTGAAAGGGTTCCTCAGTCATGGGACTATACAGTTATGTCTCCATGTAGCAAAGACAGGAAAAGGCCCAATATCTGTGCCACCCCATAGGTCTGTTACCTTCACCACAGTGAACTATAAATTCTATATGTTCTTCATAGCCTCTACACTGAGCACAAGGCTAGGCAGATGAATAGATGAAGACTTGGTGGGTGGATTATGTTACATCACTGTTAGTGGAAGATACAGTGAAAATGGTATTTTATTATTATAGTATCTTAGCAGAAGCTTGAATGACCTTTTAACGATACTCATTTACATGTGAAGAACACATTCAACAGAAATGAATGGCAGTTCCTATGTGAGTTATCAGAAGAACTTAATTTTCCAAACAGCTGACTTAACTAAGTTAAAGGGTATTTAAAACAGACAAAGAAGATAAGCAGAAGATGGGCACTATTGCACAAAACCTTGTGATGAGATGGTTTGCCCACTGTTACCTTTGTTGTTTGTTTTTTGTTTATAATCCACTGTCCTGACAATTAGGAAGGTGCTTTCATAAAAGTTCATCCTCCCAAGATTATCTTGTGCATAGATGACATGCTAGTGATGCCAATAGATCACTTTATAACTGTTATCAAAGGACCAAAGTCTGGACTTTAGCAATTTGTTTAGGTATTCTGTCACCCCACCCCACCCCCAAAATGGACTGCTTTTGGCTGGGGTAGCATGCATTTAGATAACCCCAAAATAAATCACTTATTTAGGGGATTAGACTTACAAAACCTTTATTATTTAGAGATGGCTATAACAGAGAACCCTACACAACATGTATAAGGTCTATTGGGTGACAACAAGGGCTGTTTTTCATGATACAACATGGTAAACTTATCAAAACAAAATGATATTCCAGATGCATTACACACTATATCATCTCTTTCTACAGTGCCATCCAATATATATTTGACTTGTTGTGGCAGATCAACTGGGGCATTTATATTGGCAAAAAGTGGGGCAATAGTCCAATAACTTTAAAATAACAACAGTCAAGGGTTAAGTCTAAAATTATTTCATTGATATTCTGGAGCCTCAGCGCCTGTATCCCTTCTAAGAAAGAAAATTTAAGATCCGCTGTTAATTTCTATAAAGACCAACGGTAAATGAATAAGCGTGTAGTTTGGAGAGAAAAGTAAAAGTTGTCAAAGTTGTTTAGTCATTGACGTACACATTACATTAATACTTCAAGCTGGGAACTTCTGTAGGGCTGAATAGTAAATGGGGGATTGATTATTCTGGCCTTAAATTCTGTGCTTTTGCTTTACACATTGCAGTAATATTTTATGACTATGTAAAAGCTATCAGTCCGAAAATAAATATCAATGATTAACTTGTTAATCAGCATCTCTGTCTAGCAAGATTCTGGAAGAAAGTCCCCTCCCAACATCTTGAATACATAATCGGGGGGGGGGGGTTGACAGGAATATATATGTACATGTCCAAACACTTGCCACAACTGGAAAGACCACAGTGCTTTCTCAGTAAAAAAGAAAAAAAAAATCTGTTCAGTATCATACTTAAGAGACAACCTCTACCTTGTGTACAGAGCCTATTCTTTCTGACCTATTGCACATTCAAAAGTCCAGTGGTAGTATGAACACCTTACAAGAGATCTCAATCTCTTTTTCAACATAAATAGAGCTTGTTGGAGGGATACGCATATATGACAGAGAATACTGTTTTTATGGAACTCTCTTCTATACGATATAAAGAAAAGTACTTCTCTTACTCCGTTGAAATGTAATGTGGATCAATGAATGGGAAACAGCAAACTGACCCTGGTTTAGCACCCATATCTCTCCTGGATAGCAGCAACAAGTAAATGTCCAAACATATCCTTGTTCTGCCTGTCTCTGGGATGCTCGTACACAAAACACAAGGACCAAAAACTACCCTGAGAATGTAAGACTGGGCTCTTAAGATCTTCACAAAGCAATAACCTAGTGAGTACCTATGAACCTATAAACACAGATACCAGTAAATCTGAGAGTCTTACTATGGGCAACTGAAAATGTTTAAATTCGTGGCACAGGTGAGAAACTCAGAGAATGGTACTTTACAGAACAATATATATACACTACAATTTTTTATACACACATACCACTAGTTATCATTTAGAATATATTATTGTGTAAGAAGAATGTTTCAAGGAATACTGGAATGGGTTTGCCAAGTACAGGGACATAATCTGAGACCTATACCCCATCTATGTTTTTATCTTCAAGCTCATCTATAACCGTGAGATTAAAAAAAGTAGAAAATTTAAGTTGCTAGATCTTGGCCTTACAATGGCGAAGGTATGTTAAGTAAACGTCCTTTAGGATATCATGATGTTTGAGAATGGTCTTTAGTTCAGCTTGGGGGGGGGGGAGTTAGGAAAGACTTAAAATATACAGTGTAAAGGCATGAGTACAGAAATGAGATTCACAATATACCTGCTTCCTCGGAAGTTCAATAAAGAAAGAATTTGTTTTTAATTGTATGCTGCTTCTGTGATTATGTAATCCTAGCCTAAAATTCAAAAGTAAGTGTCAGACTTTAACAATTTATGAAAAATATATGGAAAAAATGAATGCAGTTAAAAGTTAAAAAAAATAAAGATAAGCTGTGGAACTTATTAACATGCATCTTATTATGTGTGATACTGCCACATAAAATGCTGAACTAAATATATATATATATATATATATATATATATATATATATATATATATATATAAATATAAAACTTGTTAGATTTGTTCTATTTCTCCTCTTCTGTTTTTGTTTTTTCATTCTTGATTTTGTAGTTATTCCTGTGCCACTTAACATAGTCTATACAGATGTTTTACATTTTTTTTTGTTTACATTTTTAATTTAATCATTTGTTAATGGGTAAGTGAACTGGTCATCGCAGACTCTTATTGGCCAAGACTTGGACACAATGCCAAGTATAAAGACAATACAGAATGGCAGTTTAGAGTAGCCAATCAACCTACATGATTTTGTGAGGAAACTGGGTACACTCATGCACTCATGGACAGTTCATACAAACTCCACATAGACAATGACTGGAGTTTGGGAATGGAACCTGTACCCCAGAGCTATGAAACAGAAAACTACTAAGCCACTATTCAAAACTTACATCCAGGTGCTCTGTCGTGTGTTTGAACTCTATATACTATGATTTAATACGTGTACTAAATACAGAGCTCAACGGTAATAATGCATGTCAGATAGTAAGATTTGTGCTGACATTGTAACTAGATGTTTATATACACTCTGAAAAATATACATATATTTTTAAAAGGAAACTATGCTCCTTTGGGGTTGGAAAATGTTTCTTGGCTTGGATTACAAAAATGGCAGCTATGATGTTTATAAAAAGCTATAAAAAGAAAAAAAATCTGATCATTTTGGAAGTTTGGAGAGAAAACTAAAAGTTGTCAAAGTTGTTTAGTTGCATTTGTTATAATAAACACTGACAGTTTTCAATAGCTTCTCCCATTCTCCACAAAAAAAAAATAATAGTCACAGCTTCTGCAAATAAACGTTCAATAATATTTTACAGTGCTACTTTATGCAGCCAACAAAAGTTTCTTATGTAGCTCAGAAAGTTCAACAAATACATTTAGGATAGATTAGAAAAAGGCAGAATCAGAATTAGTTTTTGAAAAACTAGGTAGAAATGGCACTGATATAAGTATTCAGAAAAATACTGATAGCTGTCAAAATTATAAGGTTGTGCTTGCTATAATAAATGTAGCATCACAACTTCAACATATTTGATTCAATATCCAAACCCCAGGTACTCATATCCCCATCTTATAATTCTGCTTCATTATCTCTAGTGCCAGTTAAGTGACTTCTTGCTCAGAAATTGGTTTTACACGGTAACTATCAGAATAATTTTACATGCAGTTATGACCTTAAAGTAGTTTGTGAGGTGGGGATCCTCTGTTGCTATGTAAAAATGGGGGTAAAATGGACACATTTTAGTTGTTTTTGACATTCCCATAAGAATATATTGTACTGCCACTGTAAGTAAATGCCTCAGTTTGCACCAGCAGCCAAGGTGTGAAGACAAAAACAAGATCTTACATTTCTGAATTGTAAGTAGTAGTAGTGGGTCCACAGCTGGATTATCAAGTTAGTGGAAAGAGAAAACAGCAGACCATTTACTTTATTATAAGGGGAAACAAGGACTATTTTCCTTCTTTATTTCTTGGACCTGAGACTGATGATGTAGGTATCTGTTAGCCTCGCTAGGAAATTGTCGACACTGGAGTTTGGTAACTTCTTGTTGTTGCATAAGGGTCTCAGCATGGGTAGGGGTGTAACAGTAATAGTTTAACAAGTATTTTTTCAGGAAATTGTCGACACTGGAGTTTGGTAACTTCTTGTTGTTGCATAAGGGTCTCGGCATGGGTAGGGGTGTAACAGTAATAGTTTAACAAGTATTTTTTCAGGAAATTGTCAACACTGGAGTTTGGTAACTTCTTTTTGTTGCATAAGGGTCTCGGCATGGGTAGGGGTGTAACAGTAATAGTTTAACAAGTGTTTTTTCAGGAAATTGTCGACACTGGAGTTTGGTAACTTCTTGTTGTTGCGTAAGGGTCTCAGCATGGGTAGGGGTGTAACAGTAATAGTTTAACAAGTATTTTTTCAGGAAATTGTCGACACTGGAGTTTGGTAACTTCTTGCTGTTGCGTAAGGGTCTCGGCATGGGTAGGGGTGTAACAGTAATAGTTTAACAAGTATTTTTCAGGAAATTGTCGACACTGGAGTTTGGTAACTTCTTGTTGTTGCATAAGGGTCTCGGCATGGGTAGGGGTGTAACAGTAATAGTTTAACAAGTATTTTTTCAGGAAATTGTTGACACTGGAGTTTGGTAACTTCTTGTTGTTGTGTAAGGATCTCGGCATGGGTAGGGGTGTAACAGTAA